>NC_135337.1:93354390-93535719 GCF_023851605.1 Tamandua tetradactyla | reverse complement strand
TCTGTCCCCTTGTCAATTCTATATATTGTGGGTCAGCATAAGAAATTAAATGGGAATTATTGGGGAGTTTTGCAGAAGCTGCAAAACAACTGCTGCAGTTGGTGCCATTATCAAGCCAGTGAGACAAGCTTAGGGCATAATAAGAAAATAGAAAAGGAAAATTTGAAGGCATTGCTTACTACAAGACATTTCTAGAAGCCATTTCTGCATATCTGTCACACAGAAATTGCAAGAATTTCGGGGGCATGATTGTTATTAAAATAACATTCTGGAGGATTTTGGCGTCTTGCAAGAAAAGGCTAAGACCTTATTGATTTCTTAAAGGAAAATGAAGGTGAAGGATTTACCTTTATGAAATTCCAGGCCAGGAGAGGTTAGTTTGAAAATTTTTTTAATAACAGGAGCAATAGTATCTGCTGCTCAAGGGCCAGGTAGGGAGAATTGTGAAACACTGAAGGAGTTGATGGAAGATGTGTTCTGGTCTGAAGGGAGGGCCAAAATTTTATGTGGAATTTCCAGATCATGAGGGTGATGCACCTCTTACCCTATGATGTGGAAGGGATAACTATATGCAGGGTTTATTTTAAATAAATATATACTCTATTGTAAATAGAGTCAAATCCTTTTTCGGGATGCAGATTTCTGCCCAATGCAAATACCTGGATGGTGAGGATGTTTACGATCCACTAGTCTAATCTAAGTGTTCATCTTCAAATAACCCTTTTCAACATCTGTATTTCTGGAATTTCTCATAAATCTCATAGATCTGGGTCATAGCTCAGGACCCTCGATTCTAGTTTGTTACCTGCCAGAATGCGATATACCAGAAATGAAACGGCTTTTAAAAAGGGGAATTTAATAAATTGCTAGTTTACGTTCTAAGGCTGAGAAAATGTCCTAATTAAAACAAGTCTATAGAGATGTCCAATCAAAGGCATCCAGGGAAAGAGAACTTGGTTCAAGAAAGCTGATGAAATTCAAGGTTTCTCTCTCAAGTGGAAGGGCACATGATGAACACTGTTAGAGTTTCTGTCTCATCTGGAAAGCCACATCATGAACACTGTCAGAGTTTCTCCTTAATCTGAAAGAACACATGCTGAACATGGCATCATCTGCTAGCTTCTTCTCCTGGCTTCCTGTTTCATGAAGGTCCCCAGGAGGCATTTTCCTTCTTACTCTCCAATGGTCACTGCCTGGTGGACTCTGCTGCTTGTGGCTATGTCATTCTTCTCTGCTCTCTCTGAATCACTCATTCTCCAAAAGGTTTCCTCTTTTATACGATTCAAGTAAACAGAATCAAAACCCACCCAATGGGTGAAAACATGCCTCCACCTAATCCAGTTTAACAACCACTCTTGATAAAATCACATCCCCAGGGAGATGGTCTAATTACAGCTTCAAGCATACAATACTGAGTAGGGATTAGAAGAAATGGCTGCCTTTACAAAATGGGATTAAGATTAAAACATGGCTTTTCTAGGGTATACACATCATTTCAAACCAGCACACCTTCTACAGTCTTTGAAAAGTCACTAAATGTCTTACACCTCAATATAATACTACCTGCCCTGCTTACCTAATAAGTTGGTATGTAAAATTATGACTTCCCTTTGAAATGAGGCTCTTTGAAAAAGTGTAAGAGTGGCTAATATTTTTCTAATTTATGTGTCAACACCACCTTATGAAAAAATGCAATGGAGAGGAATGAGGAAGAGAACTGAAATGCATTAAGATCCATGCTGGATTGGTTTTTTCTGCCAATGGGCTCTCTGGATCCATTTTTCTCCCTTTCCATGCAGCAATATGCAGAAGGAAAAAGGCCTAAAAGGAGACCTGGCATTGTGACTTTAGACGGTTTTTGCTGATTCTCTGACATTTGACCTTTGGAATTGTCTTGGCAAATGCTAGAACAAATACTCGAATTTGGGAAGAAAATATATTGAATTTATAGATTAATATGAGGGACAACTAGTATGTTTGCAATAGTGAATTGATATCTTAGCTATATTCAATCTTCTGATCCATGAATATGGTATGTCCTCCTATTTTTTAAGTTTTTCCTTGATTTCCTTTAGCAACTTTTTGTGGTTTTCTGTGTATAGGTCTTTTATGTCCTTGGTTAAATTTTATTCCCAAATATTTGATTCTTTTGGTTGCTAATGTAAATGGATTTTTTTCTTGATTTCCTCCTCATATTGCTCATTGCTGGTGTGTAGAAACACTAGAGATCTGGGATGATGTTCTTGTCTCCTGCCACTTAGCTGTACTCATTTATTAGCTGTACTAGCTTTATTATATAGTTTTTGGGATTTTCTACATAGAGGATCATGTCCCCTGCAAACAGTGAAAATTTTACTTCTTCCTTTACAATTTGAATGACTTTTATTCCCTTTCTCTTCCCTAATTGCTCTGGCTAAAAATTCCAGCACAGTGTCAAATCACAATGGTTACAGTTGGCAATACTGTTGTATCCTTTATCTTAGATAGAAAGTGTGCAGTCCTTCCCCATTGAGTCTCATGGTAGCTGAGGGTTTTTCATTGATTAGCTTTATCATGTTTAGGAAGTTTCCTTCTATTCCTACAATAAGAAGTATTTTCATCAATCAATGAGTTTTGTCAAATTCCTTTTCTGCATCAAAAGAGATAATAATGTAGTTTTTCCTCTCCAGTTTATTGATGTGGTGTATTGCATAACTTAATTTTCTAGTATTGAGCCACTGTTGCATTCCTGAAATAAAACTCTTGGTGTATAATTCCCTAAATGTGATGTTGGATTTGACTTGTAATTGTTTTGTTGAGAATTTTTGCATCTATATTCATTAAAGAGATTAATATGTTTCTTTTTTTTAAATAGGTTTGTCTGACTTTGGTATTAGGGTGATGATGGCTTCATAGAATAAGTTAGAAAGCTTTCCCTCCTCTTCAAATTTGTGCAGAGTTTGTACAGGATTGGTACTAATTCTTTTTTGAATGGTTGGTAGAATTCACATGTGAAGACATCTGGTCCTTTACATTTCTTTTGGGGGAGCTTTTTGATGACTGATTCTATCTCTTTACTTGTACTTGGCTTGCTGAGGTCTTCCCCTTCTTTTCTTTTCCAGTCAATGTTGGCTATTTAGGCTTTTCTATGAAGTTGTCCATTTCATCCTAGTTGTCTAGATGTTTTAGCATATATTTGCTCATAGTATCTTCTCATTATCTCCTTCATTTCTGTGGGGTCAGTAGTTATGCCCCACTCCTATTTCTACTTTTATTTATTTGCATCCACTCTTTGTTTTTCTTTGTCAGCCTAGGTAATGGTTCATGAATTTTACTGATTTTTCTCAAGGAATCAACTTCTGGTCTTACTTATTCTCTCTATTGTTTTCATGTTGTCAATTTCATTTATTTTTTCCTAATTGTTACTTCTTTTGTTCTGTTTGTTTAGGCACGGGTT
Source organism: Tamandua tetradactyla (assembly GCF_023851605.1). Lineage (NCBI taxonomy): Eukaryota > Metazoa > Chordata > Mammalia > Pilosa > Myrmecophagidae > Tamandua > Tamandua tetradactyla. The sequence continues at coordinate 93,532,283 of NC_135337.1, read as the reverse complement.
TGCTCTTCTTTCTCTGGTTCTTCCAGCTGTGCAGTTTATTCAATTTAGGCTTTTCTTATTTTTTTAAATCTAGATAATTAGGGTAATAAATTTCCCTCTCAGCACCATCTTTTCTGCATCCCATAAGATTTAATATTTTGTGTTCTCATTTTCATTTGCCTCAGGATATTTAGATTTCTCTTGTAATTTATTCCTTGACCCACTTGTTGTTTAGGAGTGTGTTGTTTAGCTTCGAAATATTTGTGAATTTTCTCACCTTCCACTTGTTATTGATTTTCAATATTCAATTTGTATATATGTTAAATTATACAGTAAAAAAGTAAAAAAAAATACTGAAACTTGCTTTGTGACCCAACATGTGATCCTGGAAAATGATCCATGTGCAGTTAGGAAAAAAGTATATCATGCTCTTGTCATGTGTGATGCTGTATAAATATCTGTTAAATCTGGATCATTTATTATAGTATTTAAAAATATCTGTTTTCTTACTGATTTCTATCTAGCTGTTCTATCCATTGATGAGAGTTGTGTATTGAAGTTGTCAACTCTTATTTCAGAAGAATCTACTTATTCCTTCAGTGTTGTCAGTGTTTTCTACAATACTTTGAGGCACTTGGGCTTGGTGCATAGATATTTATCATTATTATGACTTCTGATGATTGTCCCTTTTATAAATACATAGTGCCCTTCTTTGCTCCTTTTAATTGTTTTACACATGAAGACTCATTTTTCTGATATTAGTATAGATACCCCAGTAGTTTCTGGTTGTTGTTAGCATGAAATATATTTGCCCAACCTTTCACTTTCAGGTTGTTTTTGTCCTTGGATCTTAAGTTATTCTCTTGTAGACAGCATATAAATGGATCTATTTTTTTTTTTTATCCATTCTGCCCATCTATGTCTTTTGATTGGAGAGTTAACTTAATTCACATTCACATTTATTTCTGTAAGGGCAGTAATTTTTTCAATTATTTTTTCTTTTGAATTTTACCTGTCATATCTTAATTTTTCTCTCTTTTAACATTATTAGTTACACTTACTCCTAATCTTCATTTTAATACTCTTCCTCAAGCCTTTCTTTCTTGGCTTATTCTATCTGTCGGTAATGTTATGTCATGTTATGCTGTGTTATGGAGCAATAGCTAAGGGACACAGCAGTGAACATTAACAAATATGAAGGATTTGAGATTCTTCAATTATGATTGATTCCTACTATTCGTATTCCTTCAGACATTTGAAGAAATAATTGAAGAACACCACTTATTAAAATTTACTTCAGATAACTATACTTCAGCGTACCAGAAACAAGCTTCCCTTCCAGATAACTAGGAGATTTTGGAAGGACACATATGTTTGTAGATGCATAACTGGTGACCCTGAATAAAAGCTTTCCTTTGCTAGAAAGATATTGTGGGCTGCAATCCAAACTCTTAAATTAGCCTTCCTTGGATGGTGAGAATTGAAAATTTTGACAAAAAGTGAGGATAAAGGGATGATAGAGTAAATCAAACTTGTTCATTCATACCCTTCCATGTTTTTATGATTTTTAGAAAAATGACAGACAGTATGCTTAGAGTAATAGATGTAATCACATTTGCAGGCAGGTATCACTGTAAGTTGCCAAGCAGAAGTAGATTGCCAGAGTTTCCTAACCCCCAACCAACATCTTTCCTGTTATCCCTAAAGAACACCTAAGGCTCTATTTGAAACGTAGAAGAAGTTTCATGCACCAAGTTTGCTTTCCAGAAACTTATATCCTCAGATGGTTCCTAGGGCAGATAAGTTCTGAAATCCAGACAGTCCAGCTTTTCCAAGAACATCAAGTAGTCCCAACCCCTATCCCATATTGTCAACACCTCTTTTCAACATGAGAAACTTAAAATTGGCATAGCCCAAGTATCTCTAAAGATTGGGAGATTGATCATAGGAGGAAAAGGAGTTATAAAAGAGAAGATAGGATATAACAAACAAGTATGATTGCTGAATCCTGATACTGGCATTTATTTTAGTCTTCAATATCTTAAAGTAGCTAGAAGGTAAAACCTGAAATGTGGAACTGAAATGCATACCAAATTTTGAAGTGTATTCTATAAGTACTTCTTAAAATGTTCTTGGAAATTTGCTGCTTTTTTATATATGTTATATTTTAAAATAAAAAAGTAATAAATCCTTCTTTAGTAAAGCAGTGAATAATTGAAAATTATCCTTCAGTGTTTTAAGAGTTGTCTGTGATGTATGATGATATCATATCAAATAATTTGTAAAATTTATCTTCTAGAGTCCTCTTGACAAACATGTATTGGAGAAACAGTTTCTCCTGAGGTCAACTAAGCCAGAGACCACCCATGATCTATGGACAATGAGCACTGAAGAAAATGAGCTGAAGAAGAGAACAGGATATTAGCCAGGAAGATAAAATCACATGAACAGCTATAAGAAGCACCAATATGCAAAAGTTCACATAAGGAGAAAGATCTTTTAGGTTAATGATATACAATGGGATGACAGACACAAGTGTGCAGAGCCGAACTGTTCTTTACAGTAAGAGGGTATAATTAAATTGATGACATGAGAACATTTTCCATAGAGCAGGACAACTCACCACAGTTCTTTCAGTGAAAAATAAAACTGGCTTGTGATCTTAAATGTCATTGAGAAATTAACATTCTCTAGTAAATCCTTTTTTCTTCTGATATGCTATCATTTCCAAGTTGTATGTTATCCAAGATGATAAAACATAGGAAAGGTAGGAAAGTGACAGCATTGTTAACCTAGCTATAATTACATTTTTCAGACAAGTTAGATTGTTATAATGTATAAGTGTGTATTGCTTCAAATATGCTGATTAACAATTTAAAGGCTCTCTTTATTTGAATGAAAAATAATATCATCAAAATGGTGACAGAAATGATACTTAAAAAAAATCCGACAGCAAAAGTCAAATGATCAATAGGAAACCAAGATGCATATAATACAAGTTTTATTACCAAAAAGAATGCAGAAAAACATTCTATCTTTAAAAATAGCTTGGAATTACAGTATGTAACACTGACACATCTCCCATAGATTAATCTATACATACAGGAAGTAATTAAAAGGCAAAGAGACAAGTTACTGGGAAAAGCTGCAATTTTTGTTTCAACACATGCAAGCACAAACAAGAATAAAAACTCTCAGATTTAAGTAAACCAAGGCAAATGACTGGAACAGACAGAGAAATAGGGCAAGCAAATGGCTAACAAAGTGACATATACATTCAGCCTCATCTGTGATTAAATTATTGCAATATACTGTGGTTTATTATTTCCCTACTCACCTATTAAATTAAACATGTTGTTTGGGTAAATAGTCAACGTGAAAGAGCCTGTCCCAAAGTGTGTGAACTGCCTCAAGAAGTGATATTAACACATTTCCTTGGTGCGGTACATTTGTTACAATTGATGAAAACACATTTTTATAATTGTACTATTAGCTAGGATCCATAATTTCACTTAAGTTTTGCTGCTTGTGGTGTGCAGTTGCACAGATTATTTTTACATTTTTATTTTACTACCATGTATACCATCTACTATCTCCCCTTTTAACCACATTCAAATATATAATTCAGTGTGGTTAATTACGTTTACAATGTTCTTGTACCCACCAAGGCTAGAGCTGAGATGTATCTCCTCCAGTTTACTATAGGTGTAAGGTTCCTCAGAATGTACTACAATCATGTTGTTTAAGAATAAATTTTAACTAAAGACATTTACACACTGATTTCATTGACATACATTGTAAGGGCTCTTTTACTTGCTTAAAGATTAGAGATGTGACTGAAGTCACTTTCATAGTCATAACATTTTAATGTTGGTTGTCTCATATCATCTAAAGTCAAAATAGTGACAGAATGCATTCCCAGACCATGACATACATATGGGTTCTCTCTAGTGTCATCTGATATTAGAACAATCAGTGAAGGGTTTCCCAAATACCTAGAATTCGTGTTGTTTCTTTTCAATGTGAGTTCACTCATGCCATCCAAGGGAAGAATATTAACTCATGGGATTCCCATATAGAAGACACCCATATGCTTTCCTTCATTGTGAATTTTCTCATATTGTCCAAGTAGTAGAAGATTGAGTCATCTATTCCCACACGGATGGCATTCACATGATTTCTCTCCAGGAATTTCTCTCATACATCTTTTGAAGATTGGCCAAATGCTTTCATACCGACATGGAAGCCATATGGTTTCTCTCCAGTGTAAATTCTCTCATTTTGTCTAAGGACACAAGTTCTGAAGGCTTTCCTACTGTAGGGGAAAATAAATTTCTAGAGTCTGTTCTTCTAAACTGGTGTTGCTGTTACATGATCTTGGTAAGAAACAGTTGAAATGTGTGCTCTGGTTGGGAGGACTGGCTATCCTCCTGGAAGGAGGTGTATCTTTGATGAAGGTATCTAGCTTCCCAGGAAGCTCCACTTGGTCGCTAGCCAGTTCTCACAGGAACTTGGCCCAGTCATGTAAACTTATTGGAATTTGGCCACTATTGTGTGAAGATATCATAAAACTCCATGCAGGCCATTAGAGAGAGTGAGAGGGGAGAAACTTATGAATAAGAAGGAGAGAGAGAGAAGAATCTGATGAGAGAGGGAGAGCATCTCATCAGAATCTTATGCCTGCTACGGATTTTAACTAAGGAAATTCTGAATGCTGTCTCTAAGATTGCTGTCGATTTTTACTAATGAAGCTTGGAATGCTGCTTCTGAAAGTCTCCAGCACTTCTCTTCAGGTGTTAGTGCCATCTTATCATCTATGGTGATGTATCTATGCCTTATTTTAGAAAGCTCTTTTAATTATTTTCTTTAATTACTTTCCTAACAAAATCGGTTTTGTATCACTGAAGTCTGTGTGTCTACGAATCTGAACCTATAAATTAAGTGGACACAAATATTATGTTGCCTTTCGTATGAAACCTATGTAGATGATAGTCATATGATGTACTTCTCATGTGACTGTGCTCATGTTGATTGCAGGATAACTGGTCACTGAGGACTTTATTATAGGGCTTGCGAGTTGGCACATATTGAGTCAATTTGGAGCTTTGATGTTGCATTGATATCATTTTTTCTTTTATATTTCAGAGATTATCACTCAACTAAGGAAACCATCCATCGATATTTCCAAGGATGTTCTCATTCTTTGAACATCCTCTTTTAGTATTGCAGCACAGATTCCTGGAGATTTCCTGGTCTCTGGCTTTTTAGAAGTTCTAGTGATTTCTAATCTTTCTCCAAATGGGAAATCATATCTGATTTACAGAACAGATATTAGCTGTCAACTACCATGTTCTGTTTTTCAACTCACATAGAGTCCAAGCAATAAGCAGGCCATGCAGATCCCAAATAGATTGGAAAAAATACAATGAATCCCAGTCTTTATTGAGGACACTTTCACTATACTTTGGAGCTCAGAGCTTCTTTCTTGCTTTTGACCATCTTTTAATTGAGTTGTTTGTAGTTTTATTGTTAAGTTGTATTTCCTTATGTAATCTATATTTCCTTATGTATTCTGTGTGGTTTCCAAATATTTTCTTCCATTGGGTTGATCATCATGTTAAAGTGCTTCAAACTGCAGAAGTTTTTAATTTTGATGAGATTCATTTGTCCCTGTTAGATAGAGTTCTAGGATGACATCAAACATCCTAGAATAATCTCAACAATATTGTATTTAAGAAAAGCTTCCTGAGATAGTTGTTAGATTTATTTTGCTTTTGCCTCATTAATAAATTTTAAATTAGTTATTTTAATGTAGTAAAACATATATATATATAACGTGAAGATGTAAATTTCAACCATGTTTAATTACCAATTCAACAATATCAATTCTTTTTTATGATGTGCTACCATCACGACCTTCTATTACTCATTCATTTTCATCATTCAAAGCAGAAGCTCTTACCAATTAAGCAATCACTTAATTATCCTTCTCTGCAGACCCTGACTCTTGATTGAATTTCTATTTCTATGCATATGTTTAACATATAGAGATGGGAAGAACTAGGAGTCCAACCATAGATAAATGGATTAACACAATATGGAGTATCCATACGTTGGAATGCTGAATCGACATAAAAAGGAATAGAGTTCTGATCCATGCTAAAACACGGAACAATCTTAGGTATGGGTGCTTAATTTAGTGTTGCTTCTGCAACACTGTTGGCAGACACTTACTTTACAGGAAACCAGGAATCCAACAAGGCTACTTCTATTTCCCCTCCTGGCACTTTCTGAGATCCCAGAGAGGAAGCCCACTGTCTCACAACTGTCTGTCCAGGCACCTGTTTGCTCTCATGGGGAACCTACTCATCATTCTGAGCATCATCTCAGCCTCCCCTCCAAATGCCTCTGCACACTTCTTCCTCTCCAGTCATCATTTTGTTATGTTTGTTTCACCTCTACCACCATCCTTAATATGCTGTGGCATAGCCAGCATTCCCTATGTTATCTGCATATGCATTTTGTCATGATTTTTCCACTTTTGGACAATTTCCCACTAACTTTGATGACTATTTGTCATCTCTGTCCCCACCTCCACTACATGGTCACCTTGTACCTCTGCTCTTTTCCCAGTTATTTGTTGTGACCTCCTTGTCAGCATTTCTGGATGCTTATGAGTTGTTTCTGTCTTTCTGGGAAGTCATTGAAATCCCTCAGGATTTCTGAACTCCCTGAAGTAATCAGACACATCTGCTCCATGTGACCCAATTTTGGCCAAAGAGCTGTAAAACGAATTCTTAGATGGAGCTTCTAGGAACACAAGTATTGTTTAATTATAAATAGTCTCACAATATAATATGCATTGTATGGTTCCATTTATTCAAAGTCAAATTGTGAATATAATTAACATCACTAAAGTGTATGTATTAAATGATGAAGATAGGGCATTTTAGTCTGGATAGAAAAGAATCACAATAAGTAGAAGACAAAGTTCATCTATGTTGTTTGAATTGTGGTTATCTGAATTGTGGGGAAGGGAATGGTGATTAGATTTAGGTGCACAGGGAAGTTCAGTGGCTGGTCATGTTCTCTTTTTAGGACTGGGTTCTGGTGACATAGAATATATTCATTTTGTCATAGTTCATTAAATCTATGATATTCATTTTTCCAGGTATATGTTATACTTCAATAAAATAATCTTTGAAAAAATTCCTCTGGCATTCCAATTGTTCTATACCCTTGATTCTTCCCCCACCTTCCTCAGTGGGATATGGATTCAGTGTCTGAAGATGCAGCACCTATTTGGTGATTATGAGAATGAAAATCACAGTGATAAAAGGTAATGAACACTGAGCCCCTGGGAGTTGCACTGAGCTGTTTGTAAGTCTGGGCCCATTAGCATAGATCAGTTGATAGGTCGGTGAATAGAGCCTTCATTTCTGTAAGTCAGTGTTTGGTTTGGGCTTTTTTTTTTTCAGCTGAATGTGACCCTAAACTAGTTCACTGCTCATGATATATTTTTAAAGATTTGAACTGCTGCCAACTATAAAGGGTTGCATGGGAATAAAAAATGCACACTTAATTATAGAGACCAGTATACTGTACTTAATCTTTTGATGACAGCTACACATTGAGAAAGTTCCTTGATAAATTATAAAACCTCCCTAGAAGACCTACTAAAATTGGAAAAAATCTAAGAAAGTTTCACAGGGGAACTTGATGAAGACAAGAAAGGTGTTTTCTCCATAAATGAGGAATTACTGGCCATGAAATCTCTGTCCAACTGAAAGGAAAGCTGGCAGAAATATGGCAACAGCAATTCATACCATCTCTGCTGGTAATCGTATAGTGTGCAGAGACATCAATCTCTTCACAATCACCATCTCAGCTCAGCCCTCACATTTATGAGAAGCCAAGTCCTTCCAAAAGAATGGACCTAATACTTCAAAACAGTATACTTTCCAATTCCTGATTCCCTTCATTCAATAAAAGGATTTGTCTATTTTGAAATGTCATATCCAGTTCGATCAAAGAAAAGGCACTATGGACATGAGGATATCCAGATGACAGGAGTGGAACAAGAAATCTCTAGCTTTGTTATCAGTGAAGCAGATGTGAGTTTCCTGGACTCAGTGACATTTCTAGAAAGAAAAAAAATATTTCTTCTTAATCTAGGGGTGGTGAGCCAGAGAGGAGGAAGCAGGTAGAGATATTTACATCTGGGAAAGCCTTGACATTCTTGGCAGAACTTCTGTAGCTTTGCATTAAACATAAGCCCTGTCTGTCACATTCTTATCCAGGTATTTAATTCAAATGCTGATGGCAGGACTGGAAAAAGTCATGCTTTAAGGATTCATTCTTGAAATATCCATTAAAACATAGTTTAATTGGAATCTACAGCTGTGGTAGACTGATTGCAAACAGGGCAGTGGTCTCCACTTTTCTCTGTATCTATCTCTTTTGCAGCACCTGTGTAGCTCCACCTGTCAAGAGGTGAATATCTTCTCCATCTTTGAATCTGGTGGGAGTCATGTTTTATTTGATTTTCCCCATAGACAATGGTGGGGCTGACAGAGAGCCTCAAGAAGGCTTAGTGTGTTTCTGATGCTGTGTCTTGGAATCCTCCCTCAGTCATGTGCACAATCACATGCTCGTGGAGGATGAGACAATGTGCAGAGGAGAGGCCAGTTGTCACAGTGAAAGTCACTGTAGCCCAGCCTACAGCGCACAGGCCAACATAGTGAGAGGATTAGCCAAGATCAAAGCAACTCAAAAGTGACCATATCTGGGAGGAGGCAGAAGAGATCAAAAGAAATCCATATCTCAGCATCCCATAAAGTAATAAAATCACATCTTAAGACATGTATTTTTGGGATATCTTGTTTGAGACCAATAGTTAACTGAAACAACAGTCAACATTAACAGATTTGAGGGTATTGAGATAAATCTGCTGCTTCCTAAGTTGGCATTTCTTCAGATATTTGAATCACTGATGATCACCAGTTATTAAAGTTTAAGTCAGAAAATTGTACTTAAAAGTTACCACAGATGAGGTCACTTTAGAGAGCTAGATGAGTATGGAAGGACATATGTGCTTGTGCAAGTATAAGTGGTGACCCTGAATCAGGACTCACAGTGACAGAGGTATTTTGTAGGCAGGACCCCAAACTCTTCTATCAATCAACCTTTGATCATGAGGAATGACAAAAATGTTGACAATAAGCAAGCGAGTGATGAAAAATTAAATATAAAATTTGTTCATTCAAAAGTTATTTTGTGTTTTTAATGATATTTAGAAAATGGGCAGACAGTTTGCTTAGAGAAATAGAAGCAATTACATTTTTGGCATCACTGAAAGTTGTAGAGCAGAAGTGGGAATATGAGCAAATAAAATAGAATTTAGACATACAACACAGTCCTGCACACCAATTAACATCACCCCTAACATATGCAACAAGATTTCATAATCCATTGAAGAACTCACATCATCAATAAGAAATCCCTCTTTAGTAATGCAATGCATAATTCAAAATTTTCCTTCACTATATTTTAAAACATGTATGATGATGTACAAATATATGTACAAACATGTCTACTTCTAGACTGCCCTTGAGAAAAATGTATATATATGTACACACACACACACACACACACACACACACACACATATATATATATATAGAATGAAGAATTTTCCTACTGTACCCTATGACAGAGGCCATCCATAATAAGAAATGGGGACGTTGACCTGAGTAAGAGAACAGGAGCTTAACAAGGAGGTTAAAACCAGATGACCAGATATAAGAACCACCAGTATGTGAGTCGTTATTCATAGAAAGATCTTGTAAGGTAAAGATATACGTGAGATGACAGATGCAAAAGTAAAAGGCTGAAGCATCCTTTACATTAAAATGTTATATAGAGATGTTGTTGACATGGGTACAGGTGCTATTAAGTGTAGGACAACTCACCACCACTTTTTCAGAAAAAAAAACCTTGTGATTTTAACTGTGAAAATTGAGGAAAAAATATTCTCCAAGAAATCCACTCTTATTTTGATCTGTTGGAATTTGCAAGTTGCTTCTCATCCACATAGTAAAAGTAGTGAAATGTACAAAAAGGAAAATGTTCACTATGTAATAGACAGAGAAATCTTAATAAAGGAAGAGGTCTAAAATCCAACCAATTGAAATGATGAATAAATAGAAAGAGACAGTTCATACGTCCAGGTTCTTGATCAAAAAATCATAATTTCTGGATCTCTCTTTGAGCACTGATAATAAAAGCACCCTCTCAAACCCATAACTAATGATGTTTTAATACATTCTTCAAAGGAGGTTGCCAAGAGCCCTTTTGATATCTTTATTGCTGAGACTGTAGATAAAGGGATTCAGCATGGGTGTGACCATGGTGTACAACACGGAGGCTGCTGCATTTGAATGTGTCCTGTGTGCAGCAGCAGAACTAAAGTAAACCCCAAGGATTGTACAATAAAATAAGGAGACCACTGAGAGGTGAGACACATAGGTGGAAAATGCTCTAAACTTCCCCTGAGTGGTTGAGATTGAACCTGTGGAGGAAACAATCTTGGAATAAGACAATAGGATCCCAGCGAGGGAGCTGACACCCAGCAGCACAGTTGTCATGTAAATCACTATGTAACTGATGAAAGTGTCAGAACAGGCGAGTAGGACCATCTGATGAAGTTCACAGAAAAAGTAGGGGATTTCCAAGTGTGTACAAAAGGAGAGCTGCAACACCATTGAGATTTGTAAGAAGGAATTCAGGGCACTCAAGGTCCAGGACCCCAGAACCAGTAGGACACAGAGCTGGGGGTTCATGATGACCATGTAGTGCAGGGGGTGACAGATGGCCATGAAGCGGTCATAGGCCATCACGACCAGTAGGAAGTCATCCAACACTGCATAGAGTATGAAAAAGGACATCTGGGTGAGGCATCCTGCATAGGTTATGACTTTGCTGTGTGACTGGATGTTCACCAGCATCTTTGGGACAGTGGTGGAAGACATACAGATGTCCACAAAGGACAGGTTAGAGAGGAAAAAGTACATGGGCATGTGGAGGTGGGAGTCGGTGATGGTGGCCAGGATGATGAGTAGGTTCCCAAAGACAGTAAACAGGTACATGGAAGGAAGAGTCCAAAGAGGAACATTTGCAGTTCTGGTTCCTCAGAAAAGCCCAGAAGACAAAATTCTGAAATTGGAGTTTAATTTCCAGATTCCATGTGGCTGCTTACCTAGGAAGAAAGAGAAAAGGAACATAGCTAATTTTCTCCCAAATCAGCATCAAAAGTCTAGTGGAAATGCTATAATTTCTATAGTCATTCCTGAAATATATTTCCATATTTTGTTCTTGCATCAATTTGCTTAGGTTAGGGGATATCTGGAGGCAGCTTTGAATGGGGTTTCATGTCCCACTCTTGGCGTTTTCCTGATTTCAGGAAAGAATAAAGGGAATAAAATATATGCCAGGCACTGTCGAGGCAATAGGAACCCAGTGCTGACACACAACAGACCCCACAATCTGATGAAGAAGAAGAATGCAGATAAATACATAATAGCTTTATAACATATCAAAAATATCTTTTTGTAAAAAAGGAAGACAGAAGCTGGAAAAAAAGGAGAAGTGAAGAGGGCATGTCATTTTGTATTAATGTTCAAGCAAGATCAGGAGACAAGGTGATATTTCAGCAAAGGCCTCTTTGATGAGATGTTGGGAGAAAATAAGAAACCTGGAGAAATGTGTGACCAGATGAGAGAATGTCCAGGGTCAATGACTTGGGGAGAGCTTGTTTCTGATGTTCAAGGTCAACAAAGGGCCAACACGGTCAAGAGAGGGAGCAAGGAGGAGAACGATAAGAGAAGACAAGATGTCAGAGAAGGTTTACAATGAGGTGGCCCCACTGCTGCTGAAACTGCAGGATAGAGTCACTTAACCAAATGTTGTACCTCTTCTCCTTTATTAAATTTGTATCTAAGGATTCCACACAAATAGAATGGAATACACTCTTTATTTCCAATTACGCATTTGCATTGTGCAGTTTGGGTTATAAAGAACATACTTTGTATATAAGTCAAGCTGTCCTGCTCTGAGCACAACAAACACATGAAAGCACACACAAACACATGCACACTCACTACACTCAGATACACACAGAGAGAAGCACACAACACACTGTGGCCTCCTTGACCTTGATTACCACCTCCATGACCTTGACCTTGACTGGCACCTTTATCAACATGGGTAAACTCAAAGCTCAGCACCTTTACATGCCTGCTTCCCTCTATGGTGGTTTCTCCCACTGATGCAATTGGGATTTTTCACTCCCTCCATATGGGGAAATGCCACATTCTCATTCAGGGATGCTTGGAGTCATTGTTTGGTGAACCTTTCCTTTTAACATCCCGGTAGAAGACCAGAGCTTTGTTCTTACAATTAATTTGGATCAAAGCTTCTATGAGAGTATTTTGCCTTTATTTAATTTCATATCTTTTTGCCCAGCTACCTTGTGAACAACTTGCAGATATAACAATGTTCTACATACTCAATCCAGTTAAGATGGTAGAAGATTAAATATATACATATATAGTGAACCAATAAAAGATTGTGTCTTCACTGCAAATTTCAACAGTGAGTGAAAGAGAAGAAGGAAGAAGGTGTTTAAAAGGCTGTGGAGAAAATGCTAGAAGTGTAATTTGCATCTTCTGAGATCCTTTCCCATTTGAGTCAAAAGACACATTACCTTAATTAGCATGAAATGATAGACACCCATACATATATCAGAAGGGAACACACATACCACGGGTATATAAAAATTTATTTCTGAAGGGTTTTTTCTTGCCTCTCTGTGTGTTTTCACTTCAGGCTGTGCATGAGTGTTGTGTGTGTGTGTTGTGTATATGTGTGCTGTGCATTGTGTCATGTGTGCAAAAATGCATTGTGGATCACAAAGTAACAAAAGTCTTCCGTACTCTGGGAAATGTGCAATAATATTTGGAAACCATGTACCTAAAGGGAAAATAAGTTTAAAAGGATGGCCAGTCCCTACTCATGGAGGAAAAGGACTTATGAATGGTAGCCAAATGGAAAAAGCAATGTTGGAGAGAGAACAGGGAGCCAGCCTGGGAGGTGAGACTCCTCCAGAATCTACAATCACAGCCAGAGCAGATGGTTTGGGGGCACCTGCCTTTTCATGGTCTCCACACCTTGCCCTGATCTACCTTTAATTGAGGTTCCTGTCCCATATTGATTAGATCACACTGGTTTTTAATATGGTCTGAAAGTGGATGAAGCAGATCCCTTTTTCAGTTTGCTTTCATGGCATTTTCTCTTTATTATTCTTGGGCTTTGAGGTCTGACCACTTTTTTGACAATCCAATGGATGCAATCCAGTTGGTTCAGTACCTCACACACTATGCAAAGGGCTTCTCTGAACATTCTGTATAAAGACCTGCAAAACCACAACTATTACCAGGATTTATCTTTCTTCCGATGATGCTTCCCTGAGGACATTTTATCACATGAACTTACTTCACTGAACTCACTTCACTGAACTCTGACTTCTCTAGTACAATATAACATCCAAATGAACAGAAACTACATAAGCATTGTTCACCTCTGCATTTCCATTGAGATTTATGCATATCTGTGCATTCACACAGAAATGAATTTAAAGAACATTTTAAGTAAATACAATAATTTGTCGGTCAAACAAGCAGACAAGTCAGGTGACCTCTCAGATCTGCATGTGCTGCACTGACTCTTAGATGACTTCAAATAAAAAGTCTTGGCATCTATTCTCCCTGACATTTTTCCTCATCCTCTACTGGCCTCATGAACTCACCTGGATGAGAGCTGTCATTGTGGAGTGTTGGCATTGCACACTGAAGCTCTTTCATCAGACAAGACACAAAAAAAGAAGTCAAGTGTCAGCCCTCAGCCAGACTTGGGGCTCCAAAAAGACAACCATGTCCCATCCAGCAAAGACTGCCAAGGATGAGAGACAGCAGAAGAGGAAATATTTACAGCATTTCTTTAGCTACTTTCCAGCATTTTCTCCTCTGATCCCCATTAGTACATTTCTCCCTGTGTCTCTCATTAGCACATTTTCTTGTTGTCTTACAGCTGAGCCACCAGTTCCCTTTGGGACACTGGTCAGGAGAGAATAAAAACGGTTCTTGCTGACTCTCTGTTCCCAAGAGAACAGGTTGCATCAGGTGATTCCACCTTTTATCACTCCCCAACATCATGGATTCAACTGTCTTTTAATGATCTCATATTTATAGCATCTTTCCCATCCTTTTAATTAAGGTTTTAACCATGTCTATGACTGACAAAACCATCATTACTAGTCCCTTCAATCTCCAAAGAACTTACCTGAGGAGAAGATTCTGGCCATGATTTTCTCCCAAGAACATTATTTTTCCCTCTTCAACAAAGGAGTAAACTGTGCTTGTTGAAGGTGAAAACATAAGCAGTTTACCCTTTGCCTAATCAGTGCTTTTCCCAGTTTATTAGGAATGTCCTGGCTGTAATGAAAGTTAATAAGTGGTATTTATTCCTTCATTTTAAAATTGCTTGTTTATCAAGGGATAATATTGGCATTAACATTACCCACACTCAGTAACTTGATAGGGATTGTCTCATATGATTCTCACAAAAATCCAAGATATTTGGATGCTGAGGTTCATACCAGCATTATTCACAGTTGTAAAAGATGGAATCAATCCAAGTGCACATTGACAGATGAGTAAGTAAATAAATATGGTACATACATACAATGGAATACTATACAGCAGTAAGATGGAATGATGTCCTGAAATATTTGACAGCACAGATGAGCCTTGAGGACATAATGGTGACTGAAATAAGCCAGACACAAAAGGATAGATACTGTATGATTTTGCTTTTATAACCATGGTATGTATTAACTCAGAGGTTTGTAATACAGAAAATAGGGAACCTAAAAATATATGGAATCTAGAGATGGGTGAAAGATTAACTAACGAGGTTGAACTTAATTGTGAGTGAATAGATAGAAGTGAAGGCAGTTCAACAGTGGGTGTATAAGTAATATTGTTATATTGAAAGTGAATATGATAGAAAGGGGTTTGTATAGAGGTGTGTATTCTACAAATTAACACTATAAATATAAATAAATTCTTGCATGAATTACTTCAAAGGTAGAGCTCTTGCACAAATATTTCATAATATCAGGGTATAGGGGAAACTGCTATTGCATGCTCTGAGCTATGTTTAACACAAAAACAGCAACAGTACCATAGCAACACCAGGGGTACATAATGGGGGGAGGGACAAGAGTTATGGGGAAGTTTGAATTTCCTATTGGATGAAGGTTTGTTTTTTGGTCATTTTTCTCTTGGGAACAATAAAAATTATCTAAAATTGAGAGTGTTGATGGACTATTGACTTTGGACATTATACGTTATGCCTAATGGGTGGATGTAACTGAAGGGTAGATGCACTGACTGAGAAGTACAATGGCACACTCTGGTATATAATTATGATTGAATATTGTGCTGCTACAGAAAGGACCGAAGTTGTGAGGCATGCAATGTTGTGAATGAATCTGTGGGACATTATGTGATGCAAAATTCGCAGAGACAGGAGAGCCAATGTTGTATGGTCTCATTTAGAAAATACTTATAAGAAAATTGGAGTCTAGATTGTACCTTTAATGGCAGTCACATTTAGTCCAGAGCAGGAATTGTTATTTCTAGATTTTGAGAGGCTATGCTATGTATGTATGGTCTGGTACTTCCCTGGAAATTGGGGCACCTGTGTGACACCTCAGATCCAGAGTAAGAGTTCTTCAATGTTGAAGGTCAACATTGCCACATACAACAGCTGTGAAATAAACTGAAGTAGAGATCAGGCTTCAATCAGATAAAAATGAATTTGATCAGGTCAGGACTAAGGGAAATCAGTATACAGGGATTGGGAAGACATTGTCGGTATTTTAGAACTTCACCTACTCTATGAGACCAAAATGAAGAGAGTTTTATTTTGTCCAGATCCTAAATTTTCTGCCACACATAATCTAACTCAGCCTGTCTGGATAGAGCATTTAAACAACCCAAACACAAGAAACTCAGAATGGGAATGAGGGCTTGTAAAAGCTTAATATAATACCTGGATACGTCTTAGAGTATGTTGAGCAGATAATTAAAAAGTATTGGCAAATCTCCAGAGGGTCAAGAAGAAAACATATGGAGCTATTAAACTTTGCCACTAGGGAAACCCCTGACATTGTCTCAAACATTAGTGTCTCCCAAGTCAATAGCCAAGCCCTTGATCTTGAGACTTGTTCCTTTGAAGCTTATTTATATAGAAGAGAAGTTTACCTATAGCCTACCTATAGTTATACCTAAGAGTTATTTACAGAGGACCTCTTCTTTTGCTCAGAGGTGGCCTCTTTTTCTCCAAGTCCTATTTTCCAAGTTAAATCGTTACTGTCTCCCTGACATGGGACGTGACATCCAAGGGTGAAAATCTCCCTGACAACATGGGATGTGGCTTCCAGGGATGAGCCTGGCCTGGCACCATGGGATTGACAATAATGCCTTTCTGACCAAAAGGCATAAAAGTGCAACAAATAAAGTATCAGTGGCTGAGAGAGTTCAAATAAAGTCGAGAGGCTACTCTTATGTAAGCTTCAGCTAGACACTTCTACTTATCATGGTTCGCCAAACCGGAACCAAAAACATTCCTACCAACCCTAAAGAACACCTAGGGCTTTATCTGAGATTCTACAAAGGTTCCATCACTTTGATTACTTTCCAGAAACCTACAACCTCTAGATGTGTTCCTAGGCCACACAACTCCTGAAACCCAGAGGGACAAGCCTCTCCAGAGCATCAACATTTCCATCTCCTTATCACATATTATTGATAGCTTTTTCCAACATAAAAAAAATTAGAATGGGCATAGCCTAAATACCCCTAAAGAGTAGGAGAAAGATCAAAGGAGAATGTGAAATTATGACAGAGAAGATAGGGTTTAACAAAGTGATGGCTGAATCATTATATTGATTTTCCTTTTAGTCTCCAGTTTCTTAAAGCAGGTAGAAGTAAAAACCTAAAACTGTGGACTTGTTACCCATACCAAACTCTGAAATGTGTTCTACAAGTAATTGTTGCAGTGTGTCATGAAATTCATTGCTTTTTTTGCATATGTGTTATTTTTCACAGCAAAAAATGTTGAAAAAAGTGTATATGAAATGGCGTCTGAGAAGTGTTGCCTACAGGAAGCCATTGAGAAGATGAGAAATAGATCAGAGCCTAAAAGGAGCATTAAATATGAAGGGTAGTATCTAATGTTAATGAAGTTCTTTTTATGTTCTCACACTACTTTGTATGATGTTAATTTCAAAGTTTATAACGTGTTTTGTGAATGAACAAAGTAAACAAAACTGGGTCAGAAAGTGAAAGATTTACTTTTTATGAAAATAAACATACTTTAAAAAAAGCTCTGAGTTTACATGTTTTAGTTAGTTCAAGTTAGTACAATAATACAATATCTGTCTCTTTGTTTCTGACTTATTTCACTCAATCTTAAGTTCTCAAGATAGATCCATATTGTCATATGCTTCAGGACGTCATTCCTTCTTACTGCTATATAGTATTCCATTCTACACAATATATATACTACATTTTGTGTATATATATATATATATATATATATATATATATATATATGTACTACATTTTGTTTATCCACTCATTCGTTGATGGACTCTTCAATTGTTTCCATCTTTTCACAATCCTGAATAATGCCACGGTGTGCATCAGTTTGAAAACGTCCATCATGTCCCTGCTTTCAGATCTTCTGGGTATATACTGAGTAGTGGAATCGGTGTGTTGTAAGGCAACTCAATGTTTAGTGTCCTGAGGAAGTGCCAACCTGTCTTCCTCAGTGGCTGTATCATTACATTGCCCCTAGCTGTAAGTGTTCCTATTTCCAGACATCCTCTCCAACATTTGTAGTTTCCTGTCTGTTTAATAGTGGCCAGTCTTATAAGTCTGAGATGATATCCCATTGTGGTTTTGATTTGCATATCCCTAATAGCAAATGAAGAGTAACATCTTTTCATGGACTTTTTAGCCACTTGCATAACTCTTTGGAAAAATGTCTAGTCATATCTATATGCATTTGATAATTGGGTTGTTTGTTCTTTTGTTGTTGAGTTGTAGGATTTCTTTCTGTGTACTGGATGTCAAACATTTATCAGATATATTGTTAACAAATATTCTTTCCCATTGTGTGGGATGCTCTTCACCTCTTTGATGATGTCTTTTGAGGGGAAGAAGTGTTAAATATTGAGGAGTTCCCATTTATCTGTTTTTTCTTTAGTTGCTGGTGGTTTGAGTGTAAGGTTTAATAAGATATCTCCTATCACCAGGTCTTAAAGATGTTTCCATATATTTTCTTAGGAATTTTATGATATTGGTTCTTGCATTTAGGTCCTTGATCCATGTTGAGTTCATTTTTGTACAGGGTGTGAGATAGGGTTCTCTTTTATTTCTTTGGATATGGATATCCAGTTATCCCAGCCCAATTTATTGAAGAGACTATTCTGTTCCAGTTCAATAGATTTGGGGACCTTATAAAATAAAATAAAATGACCATAGACCTAATGGTCTATTTCAGAACTCTCAATTTGATTCCATTGATCAATACTATATCATTCTGCCAATATCATGCTGTTTGACCACTGTGGCATTATAATAAGTTTTAAAGTCACGAAGTGTAAGTCTTCCTACTTTGTACTTCTTTTTAATGATGCTTTTGGATATTCAAGGCCCCTTTCCCTTCCAAATGAATTTAATATCTAACTCTTCAAAGTCTACAAGCAGATTGTTGGAATTTTTTTGGTATTGTATTGAATCTGTATATTAATTTGGGCATTCTTCTCATTTCTGATCTTAGGGGGAGAGCTTTCAGTCTCTCACCATTAATTATGATGCTAGATATGGTTATGTAATTTTTTCCCTTTCAATTGGTAACCGTGTTGTATTACATTGGTTGATTTTCCTTTTTTGAACCACCCTTGCATGGCTGTGGTGTGTAATACTTGGCTGTATTGTGTAATTCATTTAATGTGATGTTGGATTCGATTTGCAAGTATTTTTTGAAAAATTTTGCTCTGATGTTCTTCAGAAAGATTGCTGTGTAGTTTTCCTTTCTTGTAGTATCTTTATCAGGGTTTGGTGTAAGAGTGATGTTTGCTTCACAGAATGAGTTAGGTAGTGTTACCTTTTCTTCAATTTCTTGGAAAAGGTTGAGCAGAAATGGTGTTAATTCTCCTTGTAATGTTTGAGAAAATTTCCCTGTAAGACCATCTCTGCCTTGGCTTTTTTTTGTAGTGAGGTTTTTGTGACTGAATCTCTTTACTTGTGACTGGTTTGTTGAGGTCTTTTATTTCTTCTCTAGTAAGTATACTTTGTCCATGGGTTTTTAGGAAATTGTCTATTTCATCTAAGGTGATTAGTTTGTTGACATGCAGTTGTTCATAGTATCATCTTTTTTTTTTTTTTAATTTTTTTCAGGTCCATATTAATGACCCCCTTCTCCTTTCTGATTTCATCTATTTGCATTTCCTCTCTTTTTGACTTTGCCATTCTATCTAAGAGCTTGTCAATCTTACTGATATTCTCAAAGATCCAAATTTTAGTTTTACTTAGTACTTTCTTTTGATCCCCAATACATCTATTTTCATTTTATCTTTGCTATTCCTTTTCTTGTACTTGCTTTAGGGTTAGTCTGCTGCTCTTTCTCTAGTTTCATCAGAGAGTGATGTCATCAAAATGGTAACATAAACATTTATGAACCCTTTTACACTGCCCAAAATTTACACTATTAACCTTCCTCTCAGCTTTCCACATGGAGTCTTAGGGCCCTTTACCAGGGTGACTGTCACTGGGGAAAAGGAAATGATCAGATATTTTATGGATTATTGGAAACTGGCTCAGAAGTGACACAAATTCCAGAAGATACAAAATGTCACTCTGGTCCACCAGTCAGCATTGGCGGTTTGTAGAGGTGAGGTGCTCATTGGAATTTTAGCTCAGGTCCTTCTCACAGTTGGTGCAGTGGGCTCCCACTGTGATCATTTCCCTTGTTCCAGAGTGTATAATTGGAAGTGACATACTCTGCAACTGGCAGAATCCCCAAATTTGTTCTCTGACTCATGTAGGGAGGGCTAATATGGTAGGAAAGCCCAAGTGGAAGCCACCAGAATTGCCCCTATCTAGAAAAATAGTGAATCAGAAGCAATACCATATTCCAGAGGATTGCAGAAATTAGTGCCAATCTCAATGAAGAAGGATGCAGGGATGGTTATTCCCACTGCAACCCCCTGTTCCACTCCTCTATTTGACCTGTGCAGAAAAGTGAAGGGATTTGAAGAATAAAGGTGAATTATTGTAAATGTTAGCAGGTTGTGATTCCAACTGCATTTGCTATTCAAGATTTGGTATAATTGCTTGAGTAAATCAACACATTGCTTGGTACCTAGCATGCAGCTATTGATCTGGCAAATGCTTTTTTTTAAAATAGCTGTCAGTAGGGACCACCAGAAACAGTTTCAATTCAGCTAACAAGGCCATCAGTATGCCTTCAATGTCCTGCCTCAAGGGTATTTCAGCTCTCAAGCCCTACGTCATAATCTTAACCCCAGGGAACTTCATCATTTTTTCCTCCCACAATACATCACCCTGGTCCATTACTTTGATGACATCCTGCTGATTGGACCTAGTGATCAGGATTACTCTAGACTTATTGGTAAGGCATTGTGCATCAGGTGATCAGAGATAAATCCGACAAAAATACAGCAGCTTCCACCACTCTGAAACTTCTAGGTGCCCAGAGGTGGGGGGTTATCAAGATACACTTTCTAAGATGAAAGATAAGCTGTTGCATTGGGATCCTCCTATAAACAAGAAATAGGCACAATGCCTAGTTGGCCTCCTTGGGCTTGGGAGAGAAGATATTCTTCACTTGGTGTACTACTCCAGCCCATTTACAAAGTGACCAGAAAATCTGCAAGTTTTGAATGGGGATCAGAACAAGAAAAGGCTCTGCCACATATCCAGGCTGCTTTGCAAGCTGTTCTGCCCCTTGGGTCATATAATTAAGCAGATCAAATGTTGCTGGAAGGGCCAGTGACAAATAGGGATGCTGTCTGGAGCCTTTGGCAACCTCTTTAGGAGAATCACAATGCAGACCCTTAGGATTTTGGAGCAAAACCTTTAAATCTACAGCAGACAGCTACTCTTCTTTTAAGAAACAGCTTGTAGCCTGCTACTGGGCCTTGGTCGAGACTGAATGCTTAACCATGGGCCACCAAGTTACCATGAGACCTGAGTTGCTTATCATGAGCTGGGTGTTGTCTGATCCAACAAGCCATAAGGTTGGATGTGCACAATGGCACTCCATCATAAAACGGAAATGGCACATAAGGTAGGGCTCAAGGAGGCCCTGAAGGCACACATATGCTGCATGAGACAGTGTCCAAAATGTTCATGGACACCACCCTTGCCACATTACATTCTCTTTCCTGAACCAAAGCTATGTCCTCTTGGGGAGTTCCTTACAGTCAGATGACTAAGGAAGAGAAAACTCAGGCCTTATTTACAGATGGTTCTACACAATATGCAGGTACCACCAAGAAGTAGATAGCTGCAGCACTACAACCCCTTTCTGGGATGTCTTTAAAGAACAATAGTGAGTGAAAACCCTCCCAGTGGGTGGAACTTTAAGCAGTACACCTGCTTGTTCATTTTGCTTAGAAGGCGAACTGGCAAGAAGTGAATTTGTGTTCCCACCCATGGGCTGTTGTTAGTGGTTTGGTTGCATGGTAAGGGGCTTGGAAGGAGAATGATTGGAAAATTGGTCACAAAGAGATCTGGGGAAGATGTATGTGGCTAGACCTTTCTGAGTGGGCAGGAAACATGATGGTATTTGTGTCCTACGTGAATGCTCACCAGAGGATGACTTCAGCTAAATAAAGTTGTAATAATCTTATGGATAAAATGTCACATTCTGTGGTGAGAAGTCATCATCTTTCCATAGCCACTCTTGCGATTGACTCTTGGCCTCATGAACAAAGTGACCATGGTGTTAGGGATAGAGGTTTTGCATGGGCTCAGCAACATGGACTTCCACTGACCAAGGCCAACTTGGCTAAGCCATTTTTCACTGCCCAATCAGCCAGCATCAGAGACCCAAACTCAGTCCCCAATATGGCATGATTCTCTGAGATGGTCATCCTGGTACCTGTCGATTATACCTTGATTACATTGGACCACTTCTAACATGGAAGGGGCAGCAAATTTTTCTAACTGGAATTGACACATATTTGGACATATGTACACAATGTTTCGGCAAAAATTACCTTCCATGGACTTATGGGATGCCTTATCCACTGACAAGGTATTCCACACAGCATTGTTTCTGATCAAAGAACCCATTTCTCAGCAAATGAATTACAAGAATGGGCACATGCTCATGGATCTCCGGGCTTACCATGTCCTCCATCAAAACAAGGCAACTGGTATGATAGAACAGTAGAATGGCTTTTGAGAACCCAATTATGGTGCCAACTAGATGGCAATACCTTGCAGAACTGGGACCGTGTTCTACAGTGGGCTAAGAATGCTTTGAATCAGCATCCAGTATGTGGGGCTGTTTCTTCCAAAGCCAGGATTCATGGGTCCAAGAATCAAGGGGTGGAAATGGGAGTGGCACAACTCACCATCACCCCTAGTGATCCACTAGAAAAAAGCTTTGCTTCTGTTCCTGCAACCTTAAGCTGGCCTGGTCTACAGGTCTTTATTCAAAAAGGAGAAGTGCTCCTACCAGGACACACAGCATTGATTCCATTGAACTGGAAGTTGAAAGTGTCACCTGGCCACTTTGGGTTATTCATGCCACTGAATCAACAGGCACAAAAGGAAACTACTATACTGTCTTGGGTGAATGATCCTGTCTATCAAGGGGTAAAAGGGTGCAAATACACAATGGAGGTAAAAAAATGTTTTCATGAAATATAGGAGATCCCCTAGGACTTCTCTTAATCCTACCATGCCCGATGATTAATGTGAATAGAAAACTGCAACAACCTAATCCAGGTAGGCCTACCAGTGGATCAGAAACTTCAGGAATGAAGGTTTGAGTCACCCACTCTCAAAAAAATAGGGCCAGCTGATGTGCTTGCTGAGGGCAAATGGAAGATGGAATGGGTAGTAGGAGAAAGTGATAAATATGAACTATGACCATGTGACAAGTTATAGAAATGAGGACTGTGAGCATAGGAATATTTTCTCCCTGTTTTGTTATGAGTATGTTTGTAATTGAATATAAGCAAATATCTTGTTTTCCTCTTATCATATGGCATAATTTTTGCTGTTCATTTTATAGTATTTAAGTCATAGGATATGAAGTTTAAGAGTGAATGTTACCTAAGGACTTGCACCCTGTTCTGGAGAGATGTAGTGCATTTCTGCTTGTATACAGGACAGTCAAGTATTGTTAGGCAAAGCGTATGTCTGTTATTGTGTTCTATTTGGAAATTAAGCATGTTTTAAAGTGTTGTGGATAGCTGCCAAATGGACAAGGGGCGGACTGTGATGGTTAGTTTCTGCTGTGAACTTGGCCAGGTTATGTGCCCAGTTGTCTGGTCAGGCAAGCACTGGCCTGACCATTGCTGCAAGGATGCTTCAAGGGTGGTTGATAAATAACAAGGTTGGTTCATTAAACCATCAGTCAGTTGATTGCAGCTGTGGCTGGCTTGATCTGTGATCAGCCAAGGGCATGTCTCGCACAAATTTGTCAATGCAATCTGCTGGGGAGTATTACAGAAGAAAAGAGACTTTTTCACTGTTTCTTCAGCCAGCAAGTCTTTCCTATGGAGCTCTTGAAGACCGTTCATTACAGCTGTCAGCCTCATAGTCTGCCATATAGATTTTGAACTCTTTCATTCCAGAGGTTGTGTGAAACAGCTTTATAAATATCATATTTACAGCTATCTCCTGTTAGTTATATTTCTCTTAGAGACTGAACTGATACACCCCAATATCTCCAAAGATGCTGTGATTCACCCAGATATTATCAGGGAAGAGTGCAAGTTCACTGACTGGTAAAGTTGAAAACTCTGACCCCAGGAATGAAAGTTAGATGATTCTTCTTGAAGATAAATGTGTATTTTATCAATACTTGAGAGTTAATATAAACTTGAGTAGACTGAGTGGAAGTAATAATATAATTTATTGTCATCAAAAGCACTGTCAAGTAAGAAAAAATCTGACAGTGAGGGAACTAAGTTGGAATTGACTTACAGAATAAGAAGGTATTTGCAGTCTGAATTATTATCAAAATGAGGTGAACTTAGTGATACAGAAAAGAGAGGTTGACTCAAAGATAATAAAGAAGAAGAGAGCATTATAACAAAAAAGTAACCATTAACAAAAACTTATGTTCCAAATCTTTATTATCTCTTAGAATTTGTATCCTACATCACAGTTCTCCCCCCACACACAAATTAATAGTTTTCAAGAAGATTTACTTGATCATTACCACTTGAAATAAATGGGTACATCCATGTTAATGCAGTTTCAAAGTTGGAAATTACTTTTTATAAAGGAAAAGAACATCAAGTCAGAAGTGATTGGAGACATGGGAGTAAGAATTTTTTTTTTTTTGCATGGGCAGGCACCAGGAACTGAACCCGTCTCTGGCATTGTGGGCGAGAACTCTGCCTGCTGAGCCACTGTGACCTGCCCAAGAATATGATTTTAGATATATTTAAAACAAAGTACTAGAAAATATAGAGCACATGTAAAAGTAATTTATTTCATGTCTATAAATTAAGGAAGAAATATTTAGAGACATTAAAATCAGGATTTCTGGATGCAATCCTGCTCTAATTACTCATGGGCTCCTGCCCTGCCACAAGACAGGTGTATCTGTCATTCATTAAAATTGACAATACCAAAAAGATTTCTCAAGGCTCCCTTTATGTCCTTGTTCCTCAGACTGTAGATAAAAGGATTCAGCATGGGTGTGACAACAGTGTACATCACTGAAGCTATTGCATTAGCCCTGGATGTTTGGGTAGCAGCAGAACTGAGGTAGACCCCAAGACCTGTACCATAGAACAAAGAAACAACTAAGAGGTGAGACCCACATGTGGAAAATACCTTATACTTCCCACTTGCTGAAGAAATTCTCAGTGTGGAGGATACAATCTGAGAATAAGAAAAAGAGATGCCAATGAGAGCAATAATGCCCATCAACCCAGTGGCAATATACATCTCTATGGTGTTAAGGAGTGTTCCAGAACAGGCAAGTTGTATAACCTGGTAGACTTCACAGAAGAAGTGGGGAATCTCCAATTCAGTACAGAAAGACAATCGCAATACCAGTAAACTACGAAGTAAAGAGTCCAGTACACCCATGATCCAGGATGCCAGTACCAGCAAGCCGCACAACCGTGGGTTCATGATTATAATGTAGTGTAGGGGGTGGCAGATGGCCACAAAACGGTCATAGGCCATTATAGAGAGCAGAAAAATGTCCAACTCTGCAAAAAGTATGAAGAAATACATTTGTGTGAGGCAGCCTTCATAGGTGATTGTCTTGTCCTGGGTATAGAGGTTCACCAGCATCTTTGGGATGGTGGTAGAAGTGAAACAGATGTCAGAAAAAGACAAATTAGCAAGAAAGAAGTACATGGGAGTGTGGAGGTGACGGGCAGAGGTTGTGACCAGGATGATGAGCAGATTACCAGTGAAGGTGACCAGGTATATTGACAGAAACAGTCCAAAGAGGAAGGGGTGCAGCTCTGTCTTGTCTGAGAGTCCAAGGAGGAAAAATTCTGAAACATGAGTTTGGTTTCCTGATTCCATGTAGCTGGTGTGGCAGTCAGGAAATATACAAGTATTATATTTTAAAATGAGCATCATAATCCAACAGTACGATTATTTATTATATTTTTCACATTACATAAACCAATCTATATATATAATATGTTACAAATAACATTAATAAAGTCTTGTGTTTTGTCAATGGATAATGTTCAATACAACTGAACAAATTCAGATGATTTAAAAAGCTGCCATTCTCTTTCTGACCCACAACAGTTAGCAAACTGGTTTCTAACCATAACCTACTCCTAAAAGTCAACATTTCTTACCCAATTTCTCTGAGATAGAATCACCTATATTATCGTAACTTAAATATGGTCTATGAACCACCACCATCAGCATCATTTTGAAGCTTGTTAGAATATAGAATTCTGGGCCATACTGAAACAGTATCTCTATTTCCCAAGTTGCAAAGTGGTTAATACACAGATTATGGTTTAAGAGGCAAACATCAGTGGACACCTTCAGTGATAGGAAGCCCCCTTATTTCTCTTTTACATTCTATTTAACTACAATTAAGGGTGATGCCACCATGACCTTAAATTTTCCTCCTTGTGATTTTCATCAGCTGCACTTAATTATGATCTCTGGACTTGAATAGGTGACTTTTGGATAATTAACCAGAGTATGCCTTCTGGCTCTAATAACTGGTCTCCACTGCCTCAGCAGTATGATGAGCTTTTGCAGCCACAAATATACTATTGCAGTAAATATGGCCAGGAGAGGACATGATAGAATGTAGTCCAGTGAGCATCTTTCTCCATCCTTGAGCCTGGCAATCTGAGAATCTGGTTTTGTGATTCTGAGATTCCAATTGGTTGAGGAACTTTAGGATTAACATAAGAGTGTTAGTCTTCTGCACATGGCATGGAGAGGCATAAAAAAATACTTTATAGAATCAAAGAGAAGAATAATTTGAGGAAATTCCAGGGAAGAGGGCAGAGTAGGGAGCTCCAGGACTCAGTCCTCCCACCAAAACAACTATTAAACAGGCAGGAACTCTCTCAAGCAGCTATTTTCAAACTCCTGAGACTGGAAGTTCACTGCACAGCATCCAGGCAAGAGTGATTGGAAGAGCCTAAAAACCTATGAAAAAGGACTGTAAATTGTTCTCTACGTGGCTGCTAAAGCACACACACACCACTTTTAAGGTGTCTGCTTTGAGCTCCAGATGCTAGCTACCTTGCTTTGGCAAAAGGGACACATAAACACTCATCCCAAAGAATGGGGTGGGCATTGCCAATCCCTGAGTACTGCTATGGATTCACAGATTTGTGTTACTGCAGTCTGTCTCTATGGGCAAATATTTTCTCAAAATAGCTTGGATAGAGTTAGCTGTGGCCAATAGTTCTACACTCTCTAGAAAGTGGCAGAAATGGAGATTTAAAGATGCAGTGCTACCTCAGGTCTTCAGGGGAAAGTTAGCTGAAAAGGTTTCATTTGCTGAGAAGACAATGAAAACCCAATTTTGGGGTAGCCATTTGAGAAGCTTTTGGAACACTTTCTGACCTCTATTCAGGGTGCAAAAGAGCTGGTCTGTTCACTCATCATGGGTCTCTGGAACGGTTTTGATGAGAAATAATGACTTGGGAATGTCTTTCAGGGTGACAGGCATCCAGAATTTGCCATCAAAGGTAACAGCAGATTAAGACAGAAAGGAACATAAGCTATTATAGAGTTACACAGTCTGGAACAAAAGACTCCTTGCTAAAAACACTCAGGAGAGGGAGATCTGTCTCCTGGGAAACAGATGGTGCACCCAAACTCCTGTAAATAGGGGAACTGCAAAACAACTGAGGACAAGTATTCCGGACTAGATGGAGGCCCAGAAAGTGAAGGAAAACCACAGAACTACCTGATAGGAAGAGTGATGATCAATTAAATATTTGTCTTATCTCCACATGCTTCCAAAATCAAGAAATAACATCTCAGGAAATAAATCCCACACTACACATTTTAGACGATTAAACTGTACAGGGTGGAACAAAAGAATACAAGAGAAACAAGAAACATGAAATCATGGGCCATCATATTCCTATCCAAAGGAACTGGATAAAAATATGGAAAATAACAACGAAGAAGAGGAGAATGGGGACATATCAAAGATGCCATTATCATTTTTAAAAATTATGTTAAAAATACTTGGGGAACAGGAGCTGTTTCAAAGGTTGCAAAAGGGATTGACTTCAACCAGATACATGAATGAAGCTGATCTGGATAGGACTAAGGTAAACTAGAACACTGGGTAAAAGTTCATATCATTCTTTTCTTAAAATCTCAACTTCTGGGAGACACTAAAGGAAGAGATGTTTATTTGGTGCAGAATTCATGTTTTGGGTAGTGCATTTCCTAATTTAACTTGTATGGTCAGTTTAGGTGAACACCATAAGTACGTGGGATCTTGAATACGGAGTGAGATTTTGTTGGTTTGTCCAAGTTAGTGTGATATTCTCATAAATCCCAAAGTTACTTGGGCAGTGAATAAAGAAGTACTTGCAAAGTCCCTTTGGAGTAATGGAGAAAGAGGAGGAAATATTCAACTTCCCAAGTTGGATAATTTCTAATACTCTTGTAAACAGTGGAGACAACCAAATCAATAGGCTGAGCCTTTGATCTTGGGGTTCACCCTTATGAAACTTATTCCTGCAAAGGATAGGCTAAGCCTACTTAAAATTAGGCCTAAGCATCACCCACAGAGAACCTCTTTTATTGATCAGATATGGCCCCTCTCTCTAAGCCAACTCAGTGTGTGAACTCACTGCCTTCCCTCCTACATAGGACATGACTCCCAGGGGTATAAATCTCCCTGGCAATGTGGGACAGAAAACCTGCAATAAGCCATGACCCAGGATCAAGGGATTAGAGAATGCGTACTTGACCAAAGGGGGAACAGAGAAATGAGACAAAATAGTTTCAATGGCTGAGAAATTTCAAAATGAGTTAAAAGGCTACCTTGGAGGTTATTCTTATGCATTTTATAGATATCCCTTTTTAGTTTATGGCATACTGGAGGGGCTGGAGGGCAAATACCTGAAATGTTGTGCTGTGTTTCAATAGCCTTGATTCTTGATGATGATTGTATAAAGATATAATGTTTACAATGTGACTGTGATTGTGAGAACTTTGTGTCTGATGCTCCTTATATCCAGGGTATGGACAGATGAGTAAAAACTATGGATATAAATAAATAAATAAATAAATAATAGAGAGGGACAAAGGGCAAAATAAATTATGTGGATGGAAACAATAGTGGTCAATGAAAGGGAGGGATAAGGAGTATGGTATGTATGAGTTGTTCTTTTTATTTTTTTTATGTAGCAATGCAAATGATCTGAAAAATGACCATGGTGATGAATACACAACTATGTGATGATGTTGTGAGCCATTGATTGTTGCACTATGTATAGAAAGTATGTGTGTGAAGATTTCTCAATAAAATAATTTTAAAAATTGAATGCAAAACCACACTTTCATATTTATATTAATGCCTCAACCTCAAATATAGCAATTTAATTAAACCTTAAAAAAATGCTCCAAGAATACAAAGCAAGGGCCAGAGAAAGAACAAAAAGATATCAGGAAAATAATAAATGAACAATGTGAAAGTCCATGTAAAGAGATAGAAATTTCATAAAGCAAAGAATAAGAACTACTGGAGATAAACATCACAATAACTGAGTTGAATATTGCAAAGGATTACAAGAGCAGTTTCGAGCTGCAGTAGGATCAGTGAACTTGAAGACAAAATACTTGAGATGAGTCAGACTGAGGAGGAGAAATAATAAAGAAATATTAAAAAGAACAATACCCTAAGGCAGCTATGGGGCATCATCAAATACTCCAATATATGCATTATTTGAATTTCAGAAGAAGAAAGAAAGAAATGGCCAGAAGGAATGGTCAAAGAAATGGGACAAAGAACTTCCTAAACCTAACAAAAGACATGAATATGGAGAGGATACCCAAAAAGAGTAACATTAAGAAAAATACAATGCTCATGTATTGTTAAGACTATCAAATACAAAGGTCAAAGAGAGAGTTCTAAAAGCTACAAGGTAAAAGAAATGTGTTACAAATAATGAAGTCCCAATTAGATTGTGTTCTAATTTTTCATCAGAAACCATGGAGGTAAGAATGGAATGGGTTGAAATACAAAGTGCTGAAGGAAAACAACTGTCAACCAACATTTTTTGTATCTAGTGAGATTATTTTTCAATAATGAGGGAGAAATTAAGACATTATAGATAAATAAAAGCAGAGAGATTAGTTCATCACCACTAGTGTGCTGGTCTGAAAGGGTGTATGTCCCCAAGAAAAAACATGTTTTATTCTAAATCCCATTTCATAAAGGCAGAATAATCCCTATTCAATACTGTATATTTGAAACTGTAATGAGAGCAACTCCCTGGAAATGTGATTTAATCAAGAGTGGTTGTTAAACTGGATTAGGTGAGGACATGTCTCCACGCATTTGGGTGGGTCTTGATAAGTTTCTGGAGTCCTAGAGAAGAGGAAACATTTTGGAGAATGAAAGAGATTCAGAGAGAGCAGAGCAGAATGACATAGCCACAAGAAGCAGAGTCTACCAGCCAGCAACCTTTGGAGATGAAGAAGGAAAATGCCTCCTGGGGAGCTTCATGAAACAGGAAGCCAGGGGAGCAAGCTAGCAGATGACGCCATGATTGCCATGTGCCCTTCCAGCCAAGAGAGAGAAGCCCTGACTATGTTCACCATGTGCCTTCTCACTTGAGAGAGAAACCCTGAACTTCATTGAACTTCTTGAACCAAGGTATCTTTCCCTGGATGCCTTTGATTGGAAATATCTATAGACTTGCTTTAATTGGGACATTTTCTTGGCCTTAGAACTGCAAATTAGCAACTTATTAAATTTTCCTTTTTAAAAGCTATTCTTTTTCGAGTATATTGCATCTGGCAGCTAGCAAATTAGAACAACTAGTAATGCTAAAAGGGATTTTTCAGACTTAAATGAAAGTGCAATGGTTCAAAGCAACTTCAGAAATAAAGAAATAAAGGCCTTCAGTAAAAGTAACCATTTGGTTAACTATAAATGTCAGTATTATGTTATTGTACTGTTGTTATGTAACTTGATTTTTTACTTCCTACAGGTGCCAAAATGCAAGTGTGTAAATATAAAGAGTAATTATAAATCTATGTTTTTAGACATATAATATATAAATATATACATATGGTAACAAGTACAAAAATGCTAAAATGTTTTATACTAAGTCAAAAAAATTAAAAGTGACAAAGATGATCATTGTATCCTGACAAAGAGAACAATTCATCAAGAATTTATAACAATTACAAATATATGGGTGTCTTAATATCAGAGCCCCAAAATATATTAAGCAAATACTGACAGATTAGAAGGATGAATCTGACAGTTCTACATTAGTAGCATAAGACTGTAACACAATTCCATAAATAGTAGATAGAACATCTAGTCAGAAGGTCAGTAAGAGAGCACAGAACTTGAATGATACACTAAACCAACTGTATCTAACAGACATGTATTGAACCCTGCATCCAACAGAACAGAGCATGCATTTTTCTCAAGTGCGCATGGATCATTCTCCTGAATAAATCATATGCTGGGCTACAAAACAGGTCTTGATTAATTCCAAGATATTATATCCATAAAATGTATATTCTCTGCAAACAATGAATTAAGCTAGGTACCATTAACAGAAGGAGAATGGGAACATTTAGAGATATGTGGTCACTATATGACATACTTCTATCAATGGGATAAAGAAGAAATCAGAAGCCATATTAGAAATATTTTGAGGTCAATGAGAATAAAATTCACCAAAACGTATGAGATGTAGTGAAGGGAGTGCTTAGAGGGAAATCTATAGGTCTACATGATTATATTAAAAAGTAAGAGAGATATCTAACTTCAAAACTGGAAGAACTATAATAAGAATAGGAAACCAAACACAAAAGTTGGTTCTTTGAAAAGAGCAATAAACTGACAAACATTTAGTTGGACTGAAAAGAAAAAAATAGATAATACAAATTTTAAAAATCAGAAATGAAAAAGAGGCATTACTACTGCATCTGTTGAAATAAAGTGGACTGTAAGAGGATAATATGAACAACTGAAGTCTAATCAATTAGGTAACCTAGAATAAATGGATAAATTTTAAGGAACTACCCACATTGACTAAAGATGAAGTAGAATATCACAACAAATCAATTAATAGTGAAGATATTCAATCATTCATCAAAATCTTCACAAAAAGAAAAGCCCAGGACTAGATGGATTGACAGAATTCCACCAAATATTTTGAGAAGACTTCTGTGCAACATAAAATCCTGTGAAAACATTTCCCCCAAACTGAAGAGGATGTAGTCCTTCCCAACTCATTCTATTAAACCAACATCATCTTATACTAGAGCCATATAAAGTTACCACAAGAAAAGTAAACAGCAAACCAATATCTCTTATGGATATAGGTGAAAACATAGTCAACGAAGCACTAACAACCCATACCAAACGGTATATTAAATGAATTATACACCTTATTCATGTGGGATTTATTCCTAATATGCAATGTTGGTTCAAGATAAGAAAATCAATTAATGTAATCCAGCACATTAACAGAATACAGAATGATACATGATAGTTATAACTGATACAGAAAAGGCAATTGACAAAATACACAATTATTTATTGATAAAAATCCTTAGAACATTCCAAGTCAGAGAAAACGTCCTCAAAATTGTAAATGTGAAAAGCCCACAGCTGACATCCTACATATTTGTGAAACACTGTAAGCCTTCCCTGTGTGCAGATGATATGATGTTATATACACAAAATCCTTAAAAATCTACAAAAAAGTTCCTAGAGTCAATAAATGCATTCAAAAAAGTGGCATGATACAAAATCAATACCCCAAATCAATTGTTTTCCATATACAAGCAATGAACAATCACAAGAAGAGATGAAGGAAAAATTCCATTCATGTAGCTCCTAGAGTAATCAAGTATTCCTATGAATATGATACAGAAATTCTCAACAGGATAGTAGCAAACCAAATCCAATAGCATATTAAAATAATTATGTACCAAATTCAAGTGGAATTTATTCCTGGTGTGTACGGTTATTTCAATATAGGAAATTCATTATTGTAATACACCACTTTAACAGAATGAAGGGAAAAGATATGTAATCATCTCAATCAATGCAGAGAAGACATTTAACATTTGACATTATATTGTCCTATATAGAAAAAATCCTGAAAATTCACAAAAGCACCTAGAATTCACTAATGAATCTAGCAAAGTGGGAGGATACAAGATAAACACCCACTAATCAGTAGGGTTTCTATGCACAAGCAATGAACACTCAGAAGAAGAAATCAGGAACAAAATTCCATTCACAATGGCTATTGAAAAAATCATACATATACTAATAAAATCAACCAAGGATGCAAAGGACTTGTAAACAGGAAACTACAAAACATTGCTAAAAGAATTTAAGACCAGTCAAATAAATGGAAGTTCATTCCATGTTCATGGATTCTAAGGCTAAATATTATTAACATGCCAATACTATGCAAAACAAATTACAGATTCAATTCAATTCAAATTTCAATCAGAAGTCAAAGAACAACTTTGGCAGAAACAGAAAAGCTAATATTCAAATTTATGTGGATGTATATTTGGCCGAGGATAGGAAACACGATCTTCAAAAAGAAGAATGAATTTGGAGGACTGACACTTCCCGATCTCAAACGGCATTAAAAAACCACAGTGATCAAAACAGCATTGTATTAGTACAAGGACAGATATATGAAATAATGTAGTAGAATTAAGAGATCAGAAAACCCTCACATTTTTGGCCAAATGATTTTTGACAATGGGAAAAAGACCAGTTAATTGGGAAAGAATAGTCTTTTCAACAAATGTTCTGGGAAATCTGGAACTCAAAATGGATCAAGTCTTTAATAGATGTGCTAGAACTATCAAACTGTTAGAAGAACACATAGGAAAGCATTTCCAGAAATTTATGTGTGGAAATATTTTCTTAGATTTTATACCCAAAGCATAAACAACAAAAGAATAAATAGATAACTGGGAACTTGTCAAAAATAAAACATTTTGCTCATCAAAGAATCTATCATGAAAGTAAAGCAACAAATTACACAGTGGAAGCAAATATTTGGAAATCACACACCTGATGAAAGATTAATATCCAGAA
Organism: Tamandua tetradactyla; assembly: GCF_023851605.1. Classification (NCBI taxonomy): domain Eukaryota; kingdom Metazoa; phylum Chordata; class Mammalia; order Pilosa; family Myrmecophagidae; genus Tamandua; species Tamandua tetradactyla. The sequence goes on along the minus strand of NC_135337.1, from coordinate 93,498,113 downwards.
TATATTTTAAAAATCTTTCAACTTTACAACAAATTACAAACAACCTAATTAAAATAGGGACAAAGACTCGAATATACATCTTTCCAAAGAGATATAGGAATGTTCATAAACAGGTGAAGAGATGCTCATCTTTAACCATGAGAGAAATGCAAATCAAAACCACAAAAAGATAGCATTTCACATCTTTTAGAATGGCTGCAATTAAAATCAGAATACTGCAAGTCCTGGGGAGAATGTGGAAATACAGGAACACTCTTTCATTGCTGGTGAAATGTAAAATGGTGCAGCCACTATGGAAGACAGTTTTGTGGTTCCTCACAAAGCTAAGTAAAGAACTACTGTATAACCCAGCAATCCTACCTCTGGGTATATGCCCAAAAGAATTGAATGCACAGACTCTAAGAGATGTTTGCACACAAACGTTCTTAGTGACATTATTCAAAATTTCCCCAAGATGGAAGTACCCAAATGTCCATCAGCTGATGCATGGATAAATATAATGTAGTATATACTTACAACAGGCTATTATTCAGCCATAAGAAGGAATGAGGTCCTGTGAAAACACGATGAACCTGTAAGATGTGATGTTGAGTGAAGGAAGCCAGAAACAAAAGGACAAACATTGTATAATGTCACAGATTTGAAACAGTTAAAATGAGCAAACTCATGAAGTCAGAATCTAGACTCTAGATTACTAGGGGATGGTTTGGGCATAGGAAAGGGAAAGGTAAGGTTTAAAATGTATGGACTCATATTTGGAATAATGGAAATATAATGGATGATGATGATGGTTAGTACAACATTGTGAAATAATTAACAGCACTGATTTTTTTTATCTGAATGTAGCTAAAGAGGGAAATGTTACATTCTGAATATGGTAATAGAATAAAAATTGTTAACAAAATCCATGGAACTATACTAAACAGTACACTGTAAGTTAAATCATGGGCTTTGATCTCTAGTACAATAAAAATGTGCTATAATCAATTGTTACAATTGTTCTGAACCATTGCAGTTGCTGATTGATTGGATGGTATACATAATTCTGCATTATACACATGATTGATCTATAAAACCAGAGTTTTTCTGATTCAAAAAATTGAAAAAATTACCAAAATTTCTATTTGGAATGTAAATGTTTTCATGTCAAAGCTGCTGATGTTAGCACAACATACTGAATAAAATTAATAGCACTGAAATACATATCTGAGTCATTAAAGGAAAAGTGAGAGTGTACCTATGGTAACAGAATGAAAATTAGAAGAAACCAATCTATGGAACCTCAGTCTGCAAACTATGAATGCTAAATTAAACCATTACATTTAGATAATAATATCATTATAAAATTGTGCTACCATCATTTGGAAGAAAATGTCCACACTCGTGCAAGATAGTGGAAAACACAGGAAGACTGTATCTTATGCATGTTTGTTCTCTATACCCACAACATTCCTCATAAAGAATAAAATGGTGTGGCAATGCAGAAAAGAGAATAGAAAAGAGAAAGATGTTGCCATGGAGATAATAGGAATAAAGGCTGCCATAAACATTATGAGATTTCCAATTCTTAATTAGCGTTTCAATGAATCACCCTCTGTTGGTGAGTCAGCCTTGTATGCATGATGCTGAGTGATTACTCACAACTTTTATTTCCTGTGTTCCTGGCCATTATAGATGATGGAGCAGATTGTTCACTAAATAAACACAAGCTATTGTCCTATATTCTTTGTCTGAAAGCTTTACAGATGACAAGCCCAGTTATAATAGAAAAGCACAATGCCAGTGTTGAGGAGAACACAAAGAAAGAGTTCATAGTGAAAAAATGTCAAAAGACAAATTTATTGAAAAGAAACCATGAGAAAATAGAAAACAAGCCAAACTAAAAGAACTAAGAAAATACTTGATGACTCAGAGTTTTAAAATTCTCTGGACTTTGGGAAGCCAGGACAAATGATCCTAAGAAGGAATAATCTTAAACCCTGTATCTGAAGTTACTTTTTGAAACCAAGGGAGTATCTCATTAAGAAATACCTCTAACGTAGGACTCAAGATGAGGGAACTTTTGTCAACTTTGTAAATAAACATAAATTATTATAAGGGGAGGTTTGATAGTTTATGGGGCAAATAGTGGTAGAATAAAGGTGATGGTGCCCCTTGACTGACAATTTGGTAGCACTGGAGAAGACCAAGTTTCCTTTGGGAAACTGATGACAGAGTGAACTGAGGAGCTTGGAAGTCTCTCTTTCCACATTAAAGCAACCCAGCAATGATCTGGACCCCCCAAATTAAGAAACATAGCCGGCAAAAAAATGTTGGTGGCAATTTATTTTTTCCCTAATACCTTTGGGTAGATAGCTCCTGACAATTGGAGCATCTTAAAACAAAAAACTCACAATTTTATTTTCTTACAATTCTGGAGACCAGAAGTCTGAAATTAGTTTCACTGGCTAAAGTCAAAATATTTGCAGACCTGGTCCTTCTGGATGTTCAAGTAAAAACCATTTACTTGCCACTTCTAACTTCTGGAGACTGCCTGAATTATTTTACTTATCCTAACTTTACTGCAAAAATATTTCTGTCTTGTGGATGGAGGAAACTGAATGATGAGGAATATTGCCATCCTGTAGAAGCTGAGATCCATCCCTACGGCAGCCAGCAAGGAAACACAAGCCTCAGTCTTATAGTTGCAACAAGAAAATGAATTCTACCACAATCTTGAATGAGATTGGAAGCCTCCAAGTGATATCTCAGCCTGACCAAAACACTGATTTCATCCGTGTAAGCTCTTCAGCAGAGAGCCCAGTCAATTCTGTCAGTCTTCTGATTTGCAGAACTGTGAGATAAATGGCTATTGTTTTATGCCATAAAATCTGTAGTATTTTGTCATTCAGCTATAGCAAATACATAAACTGTGACCCAGACTCCTGAGGTCATGTCCTCAAGGCTGTACAGCTCTTGACTGATACAGTGGTGATAATAACTTAGGCATCTGGACTATCAAAACCTGTTTTCTACTTATTCATGCTAGTAGGTGGAATGTAAAACCATCCTCAAAACTCTAAGACCACAGTGGTCCCCATAATTTCCATGAAAACAGCTTAAATCCATAGAAAAGGATGCTCAGAGAAAAGGAAATGACTCTCAAGTGATGGGTCAAACTCTCAGATTTTCACATTGCTCCTTTAGGATTAAATCATTCATGACTTTTAGAAAAAATCTAGTGCCAAAGATCGGAAAGTAACTGGTCATTCATTGTTCAGATGGATAGATGGCTAATGAGATACCTGTAGATGATTTTCCTTGTTCTGACAACACCTGGAACTTCAGAATCATCAGAAGAGTCAGAGTGAAATGGTGTGAAGTTCATTTAGGGCACTGGTTTTTTGGATGGGACCTAATCTGTCCCTTGGGAGACACTTGGCAATGCCTAGAGTTATTTTTAGTACTTAGGACTGGTGACAATACTCTGGGGGGGAATGGTGGTCTACACCATACAAGGAACATTATAGTTCCCACAATAAAATTATCCTCCCCCAAGTTTTGGTAGTTTTTATTGTTGAGGAACTGATTTAGATCAAATTCTTGACTTTGCTTAGTAAATGCTGAGACTCAGAGAGGTTAAATGACCAGTTACCATCACATAAAAAAACTGAATTACCACTTTCACCTAAGGTAAGACAAAAGTAATAATGCTTTCCTGGTCTGCATCCTTGGAGAAGGAGAACCAAATCCAGGCAAGAGGAAGAAAAGACCTGTACCTTCAAACCCATGCCTTTGAGGAAAACAGACTGTGTCCAAACATCCTATGGGCCTGCTGCTTTGTAGAGAAGAAGTGTGATTTAAGGAAAGAGGCTTGAAGACTTACAAAAGGCATCCACTCAGAAACGTGCAGTTACATAACCAGTGTGCACTGATGTCCTACACTGGCCCCTGAGGGTTGAGTCTACGTGCCATACCCAAATCCCTGGTTTTGAATTCTGGTTTCCTCACTTCAATATGGTATTCAATAAATGGTAACTTCCCCTTCTTGCATTCTATTTGTCAGATATTTTCATTGTTTCTTACTGTTCTGTTCCTGCCTCCATGGTTTCTCATCTTCTCTGTATAATAAGAGATTAGCTTGTCTCCGGTGCATACTTACCTTTGGACTAGGAAAGAGCTTTCACAAGGCAGATATGCTCATACAATTCCAACCCCTGGGACTGGTTATTACATTCAGAAATAAACTCAAATTTTTTAGCCTCAAATATGGGATACTTGATGATTTGACCCCCCCACCACCAAGCTAAATTAATGTTTCACTATTTTTCTTCTCTCATGGACATCGTCCAGTCTTTCAGGACTACTCTTAGTAATCTTATTGTACCCAGCACTTTTATTACTACACTCATTTTGTAGTCCCATTTTTTTTCTTCCTGGAAGACTCTTACCTGGGACACTCCAACTCTTCCTTCAGTGTGCACTCCAGTTATTCTCCTTTCTGATGAACTTTTACTTTTTTCCTCTGATGTCCACGTTATCCTTCTATGACAAGGTGGAAACTGTTTCTGCTTGTGGTGATCATTGCATTGCTTATCATGGAACATTACATTCAATTTCATGCCTTTTAACCACTCCTTAATGAAAGTAGCAATATCTTACCCTTTTCTTTATCTTGGAGCATAGCTTAATTCTCAGCACGTTGTGATTTCTGATCATTATTCCAGGAGGAATAGATGAATAAATCAATGAATGAGTTTGAATAGAAATCTCCAAAAATGGAAGAGAGGGAAAGTTGGGAAACAAAAGGAAAAGCTAAACTGGGTGCAGAAGATACACAGAAAGTAACTAAAGAATCGAAAAGGCAGGTGCTGCTGCTGAATTGAAAGCATCCATCAGATGAACCTTATTGAGAAACAATAGGATGCAGTTGATGCTACATGTATTTTAAAGGTCAGAGACTTAATATTGCAATGACTTGGTATTGTTGAACCCTTCCCCCCTTTTTATCCACATCTGAAGACTCGGGTGGTAATCCAGTTAAAAGGTCACCCTCCCTCCATATCTCATTCTCTCTGCACTTACAGGGATGCACTGGCTACCTCAGCTTGTATCACCAGAGAATCAGCTGCTGCTCATTCTGTTCCTCTCCTGAACAATTGCTAAAGACAGAAAATCTTTCCCTAAGAAAAACATGGAAAGGGAGTTATTTCTGAGGTCTGTGGGAGATGCAGTTGTGCTTTCTCCTCACTTGTTGGTTAATCCACATTACAGCAGGTTTACATGAAGCCCTACTAATATCTGAAACTTCTGGGACTGAATTCTCATTGTGTCTCATTAAGTAAAATGCTTTATTGTTTTGTTAGTCTCTGGAGACTATGATTCTCTAGAGGACAAGGAGATAAAATAGATTTTTTTCCATTTGTGACCTGTGGATGTATCTTTGGAGCTCTGTGTGTGTCTGCTAATTAACATCAGGTTTCCTTTCTTAGATGTAGTCTCCGCAGAGCTGAGTGGAAGAAAAGTTACTTCTATGTTTTTATGTGGTTAATGTAATAAGACCTGAAGTAACAAGATTGGGCCATAGCTGTTGAGTTCTCAGGCTTTGATTCAGGAATATGAAGATGGTCTTTCCTGACCCAGACTATAGAGAACAAACCAAGTGCTTAACAAGATTTCCATTTGTGTCTTTTTCAGGTGGATTGCTCTTTTCTGACTTACATACACTCTCTGGAGATGTACTTACATCGATAGAGTCACCAAAAATTCAGACTCAGATCATTCCTTTTTGGTTTTCAGTGCAAAAGGGAATGCCTGATTATTTTAAACCCATCAGGAGACTGGTGGTACATAAGACCTACAAATTAAATCACATGGTCTGTTTGTGTGTCCGTTTGTGTGTCTGTGAATGTTTAACTAATTTTCATGAACTTGTATGATTGCCAATGAAATCAGCTTTACTCTCCAAATAATATCAGAAGATGACTTGGTGAATATTTAAGAGCAGAGAGAATATGTCTTCCTAAACAAACAAAAATGCTCTTGAAGTTATTCACATTGAATGAGAGTGGACTCAGTGTGAAAGAACACAGGCAGTGGGTATGAACTAATATTGGTTGAAGGAGAGATAAAGAAAAAATTTCTGAAAGAGCCATTTTAGCTGAGACATAAAGAACTAGTAGATGGCCAATAAAGGATAGAATATATCCACTTAATATACAGACCAAATGAATCAAAATTTTTAAAAATTTTGATTCATTTTAGATCAAAATTTCATCCCCTCTCCCATCTCTCTTAATTTCATCAATGCAGAAAATATAATAACTTGCAGATATTGAAAATCGAATGTCAGTTTTTTAGTGTTCCAACTCTGTTATCATACATATTTTTTCACCAATATCTAAAACAAGTTACAATATAGACCACTCTATCCTTAATATTTTTATTACATCAAAATATACTAGATTGATTTTAAATAAGAGGTTTATTATAATAGGATAAAATCAGTTTACAGAAACTGAATTCAAAGGAAAGATATAAAATTTCCTACTGGGAAAGGAAACATTTCTTATGTATTATTCAAAGTTGTATTTAATTGAAACTTCTTATTTTGAGATCATTGATTTGCATGCTGTTGTAAGAAATAATATAAAGATGCTCTATATACCTTTTATTTATTTTTCCCCAAAGGTAACATAATAAAAAACTATTTATAGTATTACAATCTGCATATCAGCACTGATACAACATCATAAAAGAACATTTCCATCACCACAAGAATCCCTGTTGCATTTTTACAGCCACACCCTCCTGCCATCCCGTGTGCTCTCAAACTCCATTTAATCACTAAATTACTCTCTAGTTCTATAATTTCGACATTTCAAAAATGTTAATTTAATCTTACAATGTCCTTTTGGGAATAGTTTTGCTCTTAGCATAATAAGTTGTTGCATGTAATAATATTTCATCCCTTTTCATTGCTCAGCATTATTTCTTCTTGTTTCTTAGTAAGGATGCAATACAATTGGTTTATTTAACCATCTAGACCTGTTGAAGTACATTTGGGTTGTTTTAAGATTTTACAATAAAATGAACGTGCTGTAACAATGCTGCCCAGACTTTAGAGTAAGAATCTCCAAAATCCCATCCCTACATAGAAACTCTGAAAAATAAGCAAAAAAAAGTCAAAACTCATTCTCCAGGAAATCTGGAACATAGGCAAACTTTACAGCAACCAATTAAAGGTGACTCAAGGAAAAGTCAACTTAAAAATGGCTGAAAATCATAGCATGACTTTTACTAACCCCTCCTCAACTCCCTGCCAAGCTCTGCACAACAGCCTGGAAGATGGAGGACCTCTCTTCCAGTACAAATCCCTGTCTTGGTTTCAGAGAGAAGAAAGCACACCTGGCTATCAAATGAGGATTTGTGCATGTGTGTTTCAACCCACCTAGTGATCCCATGAAAGACCAACCCAAAATGCATTTCTCTGTCTTACCTTTCCCAGAATTTAGGATGGAGAAATAGCAAGCATGGTAAAATAAACACTCTAAGGGTATAACCCTCGAGGCAAAAGCTTGCAATCTAGTTGTTTAATACAAGACCTTGCACCCAAGAGGAAAGGCTGTGGAGAATGTTCTTTAGAAAAGAATATCCTTTGGAAAAGCACACAATGCTCAGGGTAAGGCACATTTTCATAAAAGACCTGAGGCACTGTAAGTTTTTACCTAGTTTATCTTCTAGATTTGGTACAAAGCTTGCTAAGCACTGAAGGAGAGCCTCAACAAAAAGCCAATCTGTAAAGACAGAAGATGTTATTTTGTTGTTTTATTGCTTAGCTCCTAGCATTCAGAAAAATCTCTATCATAAAATGAGCTGAATGCAATCTAAAGGAGTAGAAACTGCAGTTACTGCACATGCCAAGGGATACAGTGTTTGCAAAAACATTTTGGAAAATAATTAAACAAATAGACTAACAAAGCATCCAATAATACCATAAAATATAAATAACACGGCAAACTTTGAGTAGAGGAGAAAATGTGATTTCAAGATTTAACACAACGTATTCAAAAGCCCATATTTTAGCCAAAAATCACAAGGGATAGAGAGAAATGTGCAAAAGTTGGCTTAATCGGAGTAACAAAATAAAATGGTGACTATCCACCCTGAGAAAGCCCAGACATTCAGATTCCTGGTCAAAGAAATTACGTTATAATCATAAACCTAATTTATAATTATGTTCACTGAGCTAAAGGAAAGTATGGAAAATAACTAATGGATATCATGAAAAATATGAATAAAATGTGAATTTCAAAACAGAGATAAAAATTATAAAAGGAATAAAATAGACATTCTGAAACTCAAAAGAACAATAACAGCAATAAAAAGTCAGTGGATTTGATCAGACAGAAGAAAGAACTGGCAAGCTGGATAATAGGTTAATTGAGGTTATCCAGTGTGAAAAGCAATTAAAAAGTAATGAGAATAGTGAGAAGAGCCTAAGGACCTGTGCAAGATCATTAAATATACCAAGATGTGTATTATGCAAGTAGCAGAATGAGAGGATAGAAAGTGGCTGAAAGAATGTTTGAAGAATCAATGGTTGTCAGCTTTCCAAATATCATGAGAGAAGAATTTACACATGCATAAATCTCAATGAATTTCAACTAGAAAAGACTCAAAAGTAATCCACAAAACATATTATAATCAAACTGCTTAATGCCAAAGACAAGGACATAATCCTAAAAGAAGCCAGAGAGAAGCAACTCATCATGTCTAAGAATCCTAAGAAGCACAACAGGTAATGCTTTCATCGTAAACCAACACAGGCCAGCGGGTGTTAGATGACCTATAAAGTAGTGAAGTAAAAATGTCTTCCATATTTGACAAAACTATTCTTCAAAAAATGAGGGAGAAATTAAGGCATACTCTGATAAGCAAAAGGTGAAAATTTGAGGGAACAAATCACCACTAGATCTGCTCTAATAGAAATGTTAAATAAAAGAGTAACTAAAATTAAGTGTGGCTAAACGAATATCAGACAAAAATAGACTTTAAGAAAAGACTTTAAAAGAGAAAAAGAAGGATATCTTACATTGATAAAAGAATAAGTTTCTGATGAAGTCACAACAATTACAAATATGTATGTACAAAAAAGACATTCCCATGATATATTAGGAAGTATTAACAGAACTGTCAAAACAGAGAGTTCTTCCAATAAAATTAGAGGACCTCGATTCCCCACTTTCAATAATGAATAGAACATACAGACAGAAGTTCAATAATGAAAAGTAAGCTTGGAACAAGGTGTTAACTTACTAGGCCAAAGAGATGCTTAAAGGACACTACACCAATAGCTGCAAATTACACATTCAGCTCAAAGACACATGGATTATTTTCCAGGGCAGACTACATAGAAAGTCCCATAACGAGCCTCAATATTTAAAAATGTTGAAATAACATAAAATATCTTATACCACAACACAAAGTAGTTACAAATCATAAATATAATCAGACAGAATATCCACCAATATGTGAAAAGTAAACAACACACTTTTAAGTGAACGATGGGTATGTGGTGGTTTGAAACTGTAAGTACCCCTGAAAAAACATCATTTTAAAGTTAATACATTCATGTGGATGTGAACCCATTCTAAGTAGAATATTTTGATGAGGTTACTTCAGTAGTGGTGTAATCTACTTCTATCAGGATGAGTCTTTATCTTTTTACTTGAGCCATGTATAAGCAAACTGAAATGAAGACCAGATAATGAAAAAGTCAGAGAGGGAACAGCCAGAGCCTGTACGCAAGCAGAACCAGGAAGAGAAAGGAGAATCAAGGAGGCACCAGGTCTCCTTGCATTTTGCAAGGTGACAAACTAAAGACCATGGGTCATTAGGAACAAGGTCCAGAATGCCACATTCTTAAGAAAGAAAATGTTGCCTTGATTTGGACTTTTTCCAAGTAACAAGCCACAAATGAATACCTTCTTCTTATTGAACTGCACCCATTACATATTATTTTCTTGCGCACCCAAGGAACTTAAAACAAATTCTGGTACTGAGAGAGTGGGATGCTGCCATTGCAAATATGGAAAAAAAAGAGAAAACAGCTTTCAAAGTGGGTGATGGGTAAAGGCTGGAAGAATTTTGAAGTGTTTGATTAAAAAGCTGACATTGCTTTTTCAAATGAAATTTTATTGAGACATATTTGCAAACCAAATAGTTCGTCAAAAGTATTCAATCAATGGCTCACATTATCATCATGTAGTTGGGCATTAATCACCACAATCAATTTTAGAGCATTTTCATTATTTCAAGAAAAATGCTTTAATTAAAATTGAAATGAAAAGAACACAGAAATATCTATTATTTATTTTTTGTCTTTATTTTATTATACATATACCCATACACTGGATAAAGGGAGTGTCAGTCACAAGGTTTTCACAACCCCACAGTCACACCATAAAAGCTATGTATTTATTCAATCATCTTTAAGAATTAAAGCAACTAGCTTACAGTTCAATAGTTTCAGGTATTTCCTTCAGGCTCTTCTGACACACTTTTTTGATACACTTTCTTCTGTTTTATTTTCTAATACAATTTCTTTTTTATTTTATTTATTTTACCACTTCTGGTCAAGAAGTCATTTTCAATTGCACAATGCCAGGACCAGGCTCATTCTTGGGAGTCATTTCCCATGTAGGGTAGTGATTTTATTTGCAGTATTGGTGAGAGAGAGAGGCCACATTTGAGCAACAAAAGAAGTTCTCTGGGGGCATCTCTTAGGCATAATCATAAGTGGGCATAGTTTTTCTTTTACAGAAATAAGATTCATAAGGATAGACCCCAAGATCAAGAGCTCAACTTATTAAATGGGGAGTCTTTGATACATGTGAGACAACCAAGAATATTTGAGGTGGGGAAGTTAAATATTTCCTTATTTATTTTCAGTCACTCAAGGGGCCTTTGCAATTACTTTGCTATTTTTTCTGCCCAAAATACTCTGGGATGTATTATAGTATTACATTAACCTGTACAGAATAACAATATGTCATTACCTGTGCTAGGTTCAGTGAAATTATGTTGTTTAAATAAACTGATCAGACAGGGTAAAATAGATCTTGTGCTACAGAAGTCTAATTTTTCTGATATTAGTATTTTTATCCCTGTTCTTTTCTGGTTGTTGTTTATGTGAAATATCTTTTTCCAACTTTTCATATTCAACTTATTTTTACCTCCTTGTTTAAAGTGAATCTCTTTTTGAGAGCACATACTTGGGTCCTATTTTTTAATCCTTTTTTCCTATCTATGTCTTTTGATTGGGGCATTTAATCTATTAATATACAGTAATGTTAATACTGTACAGAATCTCCTTTCTTCAACATTTGCCTTTAGGATTTATGTGCAACATCTTATTTTTTTCTCTTTTAACCCTTTCAGATAATCATCATTTCTACACTATTTTTCAAAAACTTCTTTTCTACACCTCTCTAGCTCTCCCTTTAGAATTTCCTGTAGAGCAATTGTCTTGTTCATAAATTCTGTAAGTTTCTGTTTGACAGAAAATCATTTGAACTCTGCTTTAATCTGGAGCACAATTTTTCTGGTTATAGAATTATTGGGTGGCAGGTTTTCTCTTTCTCTCTCCTAAACATATAATACCATTGCTTCCTCACCTCATGGTTCCTGCTGAGAAATCTGCACATAGTCTCACTGAGCAATTTCATGTGATGGATATTTTTAATGTTGCTTTCAGAATTCATATGCAAATTCATATGCAAATATACTTTCATAAAAGTCTACGTGGGAAGCAGTGTCTGAACTTGGAGAGTCATTGCATAAAGAATATATATTAAAATATGTTTCTGAGTAAGATAAAATTGTCTGGTAGTCAAATCATAAAAATACTTTCCAGATTATGGTAGAAGACAGAAACTGATGTAAATTTTATAAATAGATGTATGCACAATAGATATAAGGGCAAAATAAGGAAAACAGATATGAAAGCAAGATCACAATTATTAGAAAGGATAATTTATTAATGCAGAAAAGCTTCATAGGTTTCAAAAGCAACTGGGGAAGCACAACTTATAAAACTAATACATCTAGCCATGCAAAGTATATGAACTTTCTATCATTCACCCACAATAAACATCTAAATGGACATAAAAGAACTAAATTGCACACAGAAAAGTTCATGAAAAACCCACAGTTCTTTGGTTGAAAGCAAAGAAGAAAAAAACGAACAAAAACCCCCCCATAAATGTGGACTCCTAAAGAAACAACATCACATCCAGGACAAGGTTGCACAAAGTGAGGGAAAACATCAGTGGAGATGTTTGTAGCTTCCACATATATGCTCATTAAGATATTTCTCTCTTCTCACTTGAACTCATAAGCATCCTTTCCCTGTCAGAGTCTGGTCTGGTGAGATAGGAATTTATTCCACTTGATTCTCTTTTACTAAGGAGATCAGGTTATGTACCCAGTGAATCCAGTTTAATTATTTCTCCTCTATGAATTTTGGGATATTTTTACAGGGACTACATTCAGTTTTTGAAAATTCATTGAGCTTATGATGTATCAGTTTTTCATATACATTTTATTCAATAAAATGAATTTAAAAAAACATTCATCTAACGCTGTCATTTTTCCAGGCTGCTATATGACAAATTCTACATGATAGTTTGGCTTAAAAACAGAATATATTTTCTCACTGTGTGCTGGTATGAAAGGCTGTATGGACCCTAGAAAAGCCAAGTTTTAATCAAAACACCATTTCATAAATAAATTTAGTTTGAAATGCCAGTGATCAATGAAAGGGAGGGGTAAGGGGTATGGTATGCAATTTTTTTTCCATTTTTGTTTTATTTTTCTGTTGTCTTTTTATTTCTTTTTCTAAATTGATGGAAATATTCTAAGAAATGATCATGATGATGAATGTGCAACTATGTGATGATATTGCAAATTACTGATTATATATGTAGAACAGAATGAGCATTAAAAAAATCCCATTTCATAAAATGGCAGAATAATATGTATTCAATACTGTATGTTTGAATCTGTAATCAGATCATCTCCCCGGAGATGTGATTTAATCAAGAGTGTTTGTTAGGTGGATTAGGTAGAAGAATGTCTCCACCCATTTGGGTGGGTCTTGATTGGTTTCCTGGAGTTCTATAAAAGAGGAAACATTTTAGAGAATGGGAGATTAGGAGAGAGCATGGAATGCTGTAGCACCAAAAATCAAAAAGTCCATGAGCCAGTGACTTTTGGAGATGAAGAAAGAAAATGTCTCCCAGGGAGCTTCATGAAACCAGAAATCCGGGGGGGGGGGGGCGGGGAGAAGCTAGCAGATGATGCAATGTTTGCCATGTGCCCTTCCAGCTGAGAGAGAAAGCCTAATTGTGTTCACCATGTGCCTTCTCACTTGAGAGGAAAACCCTGAACTTCGTCAACCTTTTTGAACCAAAGCATCTTTAACTGTGTGCCTTAGATTGGACATTTCTATAGACTTTATTTAATTGGGACATTTTCTTGGCCTTAGAACTGTAAACTAGCAACTTATTAAATTCCCATTTTTAAAAGCCATTCTTTTTCTGGTATATTGCATTCTGGCAGGCAGCAAACTAGAACACACTGTTTTGAGAATAGAAGGAGTCCAAAAATCATGGTATCAGCAGGACCATATTCCCTCCCAAATCTGTAACATTCTGGTATTGGTTAGCAGCAATCTTTGAGTTTTATTGGCTTGGCTTGTTTCGCTGCCTCATACCACATGGCGTCCTTTATTTTCTCTTGGGGGGGTTATTGATTTCTAGCTTCTGGGTCATCTCCATGTTTTTCTCTTATAGGTTTTTAAGTTTGTCATTCTTTATGTCTGCGTTTCTTCTGCTTATATAGGACTCCAGTCATCTCGACTGAGCACACCCTACTTCATTTGGCCAAACATCAACTATAAATAGCATATTTAAAGAGGGTTCATGCCCACAAGAATTTGGATTAAGAATAAGAACACATTTACATGGGTACGTAGTCTGCAATAGTTAAACAATGCAGACTGTTCTATTTCATCTCCTTGACATCACATGTCCATCTCTGGGTTCCTATAGTTATTGCAAGTAAATCCATCTTTGCCTCCACACTCTTTCACAATGAAGCTCCTGGGTTCCTCTGTTCCCAAGATTGCATATGTGAAGAAAGTGTTTTCTAGCCATGAGATCCCTGGACTTGAGAAAGTGTTTAGGAGAAAAAAACACTTATTTTTTTAGTAGAATTACAGTGGTAGGCTGTGAGGGGCAGGGAGGTCACAGTTATGTTTGGGGACCCAAGACATTCTGGAAGAGAATTTCCATGGTTGCTTATTAAATATATCTTTCATCTTTCATCTTCTGCACAAAGAAATTCATTCAGCTGCTGAGGGTAGAGGTGGAAATGTTAGATCCTGAAGGGCCCCAGTAAAATCTTTTCATTGTGACATGCAGCTAGTCCCATCAAGACTCAAGATTCTCTTGTCTTTGATTCTATGCATGATATGAATGATTTTATTTATTTTGGGTAAGGGAATATGGTAAAAAGCGATATTTTGCCTGAGACATCTTGGAATGTTTCAGCTGCTCTTTCTTGGAGCCCTGATCCTGTCAGTGAACAACTCTGGAACACCTGCTGTAAGATGATGACACGTGCAGCTGAAGCCAGTTGTCCCAGCAAAGTCCACCCTAAACCAGCCTATATCCAGAACAGCACAGGTGTGCAAAAGAGAACATCCGGATCGGCATGGCCTTAGCTACTGATGCACAGCTGAATACAGATCCATGAAGAGCTCTGCAGAGATCAACCCAAATACAAACCAGAGATGTGGATGTGATAATGAAGGCATTGTTTTCAATCGTTTAATTTTTGGATGGCCTTTTATGAAGCAATAGCTAAGATATGATAATCAATGTAAACAGAACAGAGGACAGTCAGAATAATGTGATGCTATTTATTTTAAGATTTCAGACATATGATGAAATCATCCCTAATCACACAGTTATTTAAGTTGAATTATGATAAGTTTATTAAAAAGAGGCTACCACTGAGAGTCTCTTTAGAGTGAGCATGAGATGTTGCCTGGACATGAATGATTGTTCAGAAATAACATTCCCTGACTCAGAATACTCCATTCCCAGAGGAATTATAGTGCAGAATTTAAAAGGTGTAAGTCAACCCTTCATCATAAGGATTGAATTGAATTTTGAGCAATAATGCTATAAAAATTAAATGATAGAGTCAATGCATAGAGTGCTTAGTACAAAAACGTCAATGCTTATACCTAAATTTAGATAAAGGACAGATATTTATTTAGAGTAATAGACAATGTCTTATATATTTTCTATTAAAATAAGCCAGAACTCAAGACTCAGTCCTGCACCCCAATACATGAAACATATTGCATATGAAAACCGAGAATCTTTTCACTTTATTAATAGCATAAATTATAAAATCATATCTAAGGTCATAACTGACTCTGATTCCATGAAAATTCAAAGAGTCATAATTTATCACTTTCAGACTTTGAACACTACAATCATGGCACATCGTCTGCCCAGAACCAATGAATATTTTATGTCTTTACCAAAAGGAATCTTTTCAGAGCCCTCTTTATGTCTTCATTTCTAAGACTGTAGATGAAGGGGTTCAGCATGGGTGTGACAATGGTGTACATCACTGAGGCTGGTGCACCCACATGTGTGATGAGTAGCAAAAGAACTAATGTACACACTAATGCTTGTACTGTAAAATAGGGAGATAACTGAGAGGAGAGACACACAGGTGGAAAATGCTTTATATTTCCCCAAAGCTGAAATTAAATGTATGGAGGAAACAATTTTATAGTAGGAGAAAATGATTCTAATGAATGGCCCTCCACCCTGTGGTCCAGTTGCAAAATATATCTCTATGTCATTGACGAATGTGTCAGAACAGGAAAGTTGTACTATCTGGTTATATTCACAGAAAAAGTGGGGGATTTTCAGGTGTGCACAAAAGGACAGCCACAACACCAATAAGCTTTGTAACAAAGCATACAGGACAGTTGTGATCCAGGACCCCAGAACCAGCAGGACACAGAGCTGGGGGTTCATGGTGACCGTGTAGAGCAGGGGATGACAGATGGCCACGAAGTGATCATAGGCCATCACGGCCAGGAGGAAGTCATCCAGAACTACAAAGAGCATGAAAAAGGATATCTAGGTGAGGCAGCCTCCATAGGTTATGACTCTTCTCTGCGGATGAATGTTCACCAGCATCTTTGGGATGGTGGTGGAGAACAAACAGATGTCTACAAAGGACAGGTTGGAGAGGAAGAAGTACATGGGCGTGTGGAGGTGGGAGTCGGTGATGGTGGCCAGGACGATGAGCAGGTTCCCAAAGATGGTGACCAGGTACATGGACAGGAAGAGCCCAAAGGGAATGTCTGCAATTCTGGTTCCTCTGAAAATCCCAGAAGAAGAATTTCTGAAATTTGTGTTTCATTTCCTCATTCCATGTGGTTGGTGTGACTACCCAGAAATAGAGAAAGAACATGCCTAACTTTTTTTTCTTTTTTAAATTTTAATTAATAAAACCAATCAACATACAATGTGAACATTCTTTTTTTATCACATAATTGTGTATTTATCATCATGATCATTTCTTAGAACATTTGAATCAATTAAGAAAAAGAAATAAAAAGAAAACAGAAAAAAATTCATTCGTATCTTACCCCTTACCCCTCCCTTTCATTGATCACTAGCATTTCAATCTACTACATTTATTTTAATATTTGTTCCCCTATTACTTATTTATTTTTAATCTATACACATTACTCATCTATCCAAAAGGAGCATCAGACACAAGGTTTTCACAATCACACAGTCACATTGTGAAAGTGATATCATTATTCAATCATCTTCAAGAAACATGACTACTGGAACACATTTTCAGGCAGTTCCCTCCAGCCTCTCTGTTATGCCTTAACTAAAAAGGTGATATCTATTCAATGCATAAGAATAACCTCCAGGATAACCTCTCAACTCTGTTTGAAATCTCTCAGTCATTGATGCTTTATTTTGTCTCATTTTGCTCTTCCTCCTTTTGGTCAAGAAGGTTTTTTTCAATCCCTTAGTGCTGAGTCCCAGTTCATTCTAGGATTTCTGACCCACGTTGCCAGGAATGTCCACACCCCTGGGAGTCATGTCCCAAGTAGAGAAGGGGAAGGCATGAGTTTGCTGGTCATGTTGGCTGAGAGAGAGGCCACATCTGTGCAACAAAAGAGGTTCTCTTGAGGGTGAATCTTAGGCCTAACTTTAAGTAAGCCTAACCTATCATTTGTGAGGATGTTTCATATAAGCAAACTCCAAAATTGAGGGCTCAGCCTATTGCTTTGGTTGTTCCCATTGCTTGTGAGAATATCAAGAATTCTCCACTTGGGGAAGTTGAATTTTCCCCCTTTCTCACCATTCCACCAAGGGAGCTTTGCAAATACTTTTTTATTCACTGTTCAAATCCTTCTGAGATTTATCAAGGCATCACTCTGAACAAACATACAAAGTCTCATGCCCTAGTCAAGGTTCCATGTACTTATGATGTTCAATTAAGCTGCCCACATAAATTACATTAGGAAATATACTAGTCAAATATATATTTGTACCAAATAAACATTTTTCGCTTTAGTCTCACATACAAATTAAAGTTTTAAACTATTAATTACCATCTGTTTTCAACACACTGCATTATTGACATTTCTTTGTTCTTCCTCATGCAAACTATTTTTTAATTTGTACATTTAGTCACTAACATTATATACTCTAGGCATTCCTAGATTATACCATCTCAGTCTTTATTGGCTATCTTTCCTTCTGATTTCATTTTTGCCCCCAGGCCTCCTCCCTCTATCATTCTCACATTCAGATTCATTCAGGGTACTAACATTATTGTATTACAGTTAGATAGCATTGTGTTGCCCATTTCTGAATTTTTACAACCAATCCTGTTGCACAATCTGTATCCCTTCAGTTCCAGTTACCCAATATCTACCCTATTTCTATCTCCTGATGACCTCTGTCTTAACTGAAATTATCCAAGTTCATTCATTTGTTACTTCATATCAGTGAGATGACACAGTATTTGTCCTTTTGTTTCTGGCTAATCTCACTCAGCATAATGTCCTTAAGATCCATCCACATTGTTGCATACTTCGTTACTTTATTCTGACATAAACACATAAGGATTATTAACTGATACATAGTTTACATTTTGGAGACAAGAAATTAATTTCTAGAATTAGTTTATGAATTCAATCCCCTTTAATACTCTTTTGTGCAGTCACTGAATAGGGACCCCTCAAAAGTCTCATTGTTTCTCTACCATGATTTCCCAAACACCACGAGGTCTTCTCTCATATCCTTACCTCCTCTTTTAGCAACCACATACTAAGCAATCAGCTAGCTGACAGTCACATATACCCATGCACCATTCTATATTGCAAGGTTGATTGTCAAATACCACAACTTAAAACCTCTAGTGATTATTCACCAGTTGATTAAGCCAACATTCCATAATTTCCAGCATAGGCATGACTCTCAATGGTCAACTTGCCAGTATCCCCTCTCATGATGGCCTCAAGCACCCTTGTTTCCAAGACATTGAATTTGACTTGTACCTTCCCCATAAATTCATAGTTTTCATACTCATGGTTTCTTATTTCTGCGTCCCTCTGCCTAAACTCTCTATAACATTTCTATTTTACCACGTGAAAGTTTTTCACTCCCATTCCTTCTGGAAACTCTTACAAGTCTTCAGCAGGGCATACAGTCATCTCCTTTTTGAACTCTATTCTTAACATCCTCACAGGAAGATGATAAGGTCTATCATGCACTTAATTTAGATATTAGGTACAATCATTGTGAATTTTTTTATTTAAATTCATGTGTATTCTCCCTCCTAGATTGTGAGCATGTTGACAGATGTAGCAATGTTCTCTGTACTACCTCCCAGTACCTGTTCTTTTGGACAATGGATTTTAAAAGTAACTGATTAAATATAAAAATATATATTTCATTAAATCCATTTTGGAGAAATTGCCAAAGATGAGAAAAACAGAAGCAGGGAAGAAGGCTTATCAAAAATTATATTTGCATGCTATATAAAGAAATATCATTTCAATATGCTTATATCTAAGATAAATTAATCTGGAAGCCAAATGGTAAAAACAAATCCTTCAAAGGGTGTTAAAATGTGGTACAACTTTTAGAAATACTTCTAACCATGAAAAGCAATGAGGTAATATGAGGAAAGCTGATATAAAACAATCAAAATGGAAATCTGACTATAAAGTGATACATTAACTTAAAGGAAGCAAAATTGTCTCATTTTGAAAAGGAACAGGAGAACCACAACACACAGCAATGATATATTGGACCACAAAAAGCATATTCCCATATTCCCTCCAAATACATCTACCCAAATATGAAATAACTAGTGGCAAAGAACACTTTTGGTGAAAAACTGCAGTCTTTGTTTGAAAGAATGCAATGAAAAACAAGAGTAGAAACACTCAGACGACCTCAAGGAAAAATTCTCCATATCCATCCTCCTGAACTCTATCCTACAACATTTCCAGGACTCTCTGACCCACCTGGAGGGAATCTCTAAAAGCAAGGTCCATACCTGAAAGCTCTCTGTCTGGAAGACTGATTGTGAAAATTGAAGCTCTGTCACCAAACAAGACAGCAGGAGTCAGTCATCAGTTCCCCACTGAATGCTGAAGAAAATATCATGTCTTGTCAGGGTCAATCTGCATGTTCTGAGAGACACAGGCAGAATTATATACAGCTTCCCTCCAGCTCCTCATTAGCACATTTCCCTACAACCATTGAGCCATTGTTTCCCTGTGGATCACTGGTCTGGAGAGAGAGCAGATTTGTAATGAAGATTCTCTTTACCCCAAGAGATGAAGTTATAAGTTAGGCAAACTCAGTTTTTATTACCCCTCAACCATGTACTCTCCAACCTTCCATAGATCTAGCCTCCTAGAATCTTATCCCACTAATAATGCCTTAAATTATCCTACAAAGCTTAACAGAGACCCACACCCTGATGGCGTTTCTTGGTTCTCCAAAGTGCTGCCATGGTATGAGAATCTAGACCCTGTTGTCAAGAGTACAAAGAGGAGAAATTCCTTTGACATAAAATGAAGGATACGACTTCCGGAGAAGATGGTGGCTTAGTAAGATGTGTGGGTCTTAGTTCCTCCTCCAGAACAGCTACTAAAGAAATAGAAACAGTACAGAACAGCTCCCAGAGCCACAACAGAGAACAGAAACACAGCGTACCCCATTCTGGAATCACTGAACAGGCTAAGTGAATCCACAGCGGTGAGCTCCCCAAGAGGTGTGCGCTTTCCTGGGCCATGGCGGCTGGCAGCCAGAGCCCCTCCCTCCCTCCTTCCTGGGCCAGCTGGGAGCTTTGGATCGGCAAACCCCCAAGCCATGGTGGCTGGCGCCCCCCCATGCGTGGCTTCCCAGGCTGGCTGGGAGATTTGGATCAGAGGTCCCCCAAGCCATGAAGGCCAGCGACCAGAGCCCCTTGCACACACGTGGCTTTCCGAGCTGGCTGGGAACTTTGGATTGGCACTCCCCCAAGCCGCGGTGGTCACCGCCCCCCCACGCACGGCTTCCTGGGCCGGCTAGGAGATTTGGATCGGCACTACCCCAAGCCATGGCGACCAGCACCATGTGCGGCTTCCTGGGCCGGCTGGGAGATTTGGATCGGCACTCCCTCAAGCCGCGGTAGCTAGTGCCCCCCCATGCGTGGCTTCCCGGGCCGGCTGGGAGCTTTGGATCGGCACTCCCCCAAACCACGTCGGCTGGCGACCTGCCCCCACAGCGAGAGTCTTCCAAAGCTAAAGGAGCCACAGCATCTTTTACTGGTGGGACCCGCAGACAGAGGAGCACCACATACTGCTCAGGATAAGAAAAACAGAGCCCAGAGACTTCACAGGAAAGTCTTTCAACCTGCTGGGTCCCACACCCGGGGAAATCTGATTAAATGCCCAGACACCAACAAAAAATAACGGATCACACCAGGAAAATTGAAGATACGGCCCAGTCAAAGGAACAAACCAATAGCTCAAATGAGATACAGGAGCTGAGAGAACTAATGCTGAGTAAACGAACAGAAATGGCAAACCTCTTCAAAAACCAAATCAATAAATTGAGGGAGGACATGAAGAAGGCATGGGCTGAACATAAAGAAGAAATGAAAAGTTTGAAAAAACAAATCACAGAACTTATGGGATTGAAGGACAAAGTAGAAAAGATGGAAAAAACAATGGAAACCTATAATGGTAGATTTAAAGAGACAGAGGCTAGAATTAGTGTACTGGAGGATGGAAAATCTGAGTTCAAAAAAGAAACAGAAACTATTGGGAAAAGAATGGAAAAATTTGAGCAGAGGATCAGGGAATTGAATGATAATATGAAGTGCACAAATATACGTGTTGTGGGTGTCCCAGAAGGAGAAGAGAAGGGAAAAGGAGGAGAAAAACTAATGGAAGAAATTATCACTGAATATTTCCCAACTCTTATGAAAGACCTAAAATTACAGATCCAAGAAGTGCAGTGCACCCCAAAGAGAATAGACCCAAATAGGTGTTCTCCAAGACACTTACTAGTTAGAATGTCAGAGGTAAAAAAGAAAGAAAGGATCTTGAAAGCAGCAAGAGAAAAACAATCCATCACATACAAGGGAAACCCAATAAGACTATGTGTAGATTTCTCAGCAGAAACCATGGAAGCTAGAAGACAGTGGGATGACATATTTAAATTACTAAAAGTGAAATATTGCCAACCAAGATTTCTATATCCAGCAAAATTGTCCTTAAAAAATGAGGGAGAAATTAAAACATTTTAAGACAAAAAGTCACTGAGAGAATTTGTGACCAAGAGACCAGCTCTGCAAGAAATACTAAAGGGAGCACTAGAGTCAGATACGAAAAGACGGAAGAGAGAGGTATGGAGAAGAGTGTAGAAGGAAGAAAAATCAGATATGATATATATAATACAAAAGGCAAAATGGTAGAGGAAAATATTATCCAAAGAGTAATAACACTAAATGTTAATGGACTGAATTCCCCAATCAAAAGACATAGACTGGCAGAATGGATTAAAAAACAGGATCCTTCTATATGCTGTCTACAAGAAACACATCTTAGACCCAAAGATAAACATAGGTTGAAAGTGAAAGGTTGGGAAAAGATATTTCATGCAAATACCAACGAGAAAAGAGCAGGAGTAGCTATACTAATATCCAACAAATTAGACTTCAAATGTAAAACAGTTAAAAGAGACAAAGAAGGATACTATCTACTAATAAAAGGAACAGTTAAACAAGAAGACATAAAATCATAAATATTTATGCACTGAACCAGAATGCCCCAAAATACGTGAGGAATACACTGCAATTACAGAAAAGTGAAATAGACACATCTACCATAATAGCTGGAGACTTCAATTTCCCACTCTCATCAATGGACAGAACATCTAGACAGAGGATCAATAAAGAAATAGAGAATATGAATTTTACCATAAATGAGCTAGACTTAACTGACATTTATAGGTCATTACACCCCACAACAGCAGGATACCCCTTTTTCTCAAGTGCTCATGGATCATTCTCAAAGATAGACCATATGCTGGGTCACAAAGCAAGTCTTAACAAATTTAAAAAGATTGAAATCATACACAACACTTTCTCGGATCATAGGAATGAAGTTGGAAATCAACAATAGGTGGAGTGCCAGAAAATTCACAAATACGTGGAGGCTCAACAACACACTCTTAAACAACGAGTGAGTCAAGGAAGAAATTGCAAGAGAAATTAGTAAATATCTCAAGGCGAATGAAAGCAAAAACACAACATATCAAAACCTATGGGATGCAGCAAAGGCAGTGCTGAGGGAAATTTATTGCCCTAAATGCCTAATCAGAAAAGAAGAAAAGGCAAAAATTCAGGAATTAACTGTCCATTAGGAAGAACTGGAGAAAGAACAGAAAACTAACCCCAAAGCAAGCAAAAGGAAAGAAATAACAAAGATTAGAGCAGAAATAAATGAAATTGAGAACATGAAAACAATAGAGAAAATCAACAAGACCAGAAGTTGTTTCTATGAGAAAATCAATAAGATTGATGGGCCCTTAGCAAGATTGACAAAAAGAAGAAGAGAGAGGATGCAAATAAATAAGATCAGAAATGGAAGAGGAGACATAACCACTGACCTCACAGAAATAAAGGTGGTAACAACAGGATACTATGAACAACTTTATGCTAATAAATACAACAATTTAGATGAAATGGACGGTTTCCTGGGAAGGCATGAACAACCAACTTTGACTCAAGAAGAAATAGATGACCTCAACTAACCAATCACAAGTAAAGAAATTGAATCAGTCATTCAAAAGCTTCCCAAAAAGTAAAGTCCAGGACCAGACGGCTTCACATGTGAATTTTATCAAACATTCCAGAAAGAATTAGTACCAACTCTGCTCAAACTCTTCAAAAAAATCGAAGTGGGGGGAAGCTACCTAATTCATTCTATGAAGCCAACATCACCCTCATACCAAAACCAGGCAAAGATATTTAAAAAAAAAACTACAGACCAATCTCTCTAATGAACATAGATGCAATAATCCTCAACAAAATTCTAGCAAATCGAATCCAGCAACACATTAAAAGAATTATACATCATGACCAAGTAGGATTCATTCCAGGTATGCAAGGATGGTTCAACATAAGAAAATCAATTAATGTAATACACCATATCAACAAATCAAAGCAGAAAAATCACATGATCATCTCAATTGATGCAGAGAAGGCATTTGACAAGATTCAACATCCTTTCCTGTTGAAAACACTTCAAAAGATAGGAATACAAGGGAACTTCCTTAAAATGATAGAGGGAATATATGAAAAACCCACAACTAATATCATCCTCAATGGGGAAAAATTGAAAACTTTCCCCCTAAGATCAGGAACAAGACAAGGATGTCCATTATCACCACTATTATTCAACATCGTGCTGGAGGTTCTAGCTAGAGCAATTAGATAAGAAAAAGAAATACAAGGCATCAAAATTGGAAAGGAAGAAGTAAAACTATCACTGTTTGCAGATGATATGATACTATATGTCGAAAACCTGGAACAATCCACAACAAAACTACTAGAGCTAATAAATGAGTACAGCAAAGTAGCAGGTTACAAGATCAACATTCAAAAATCCTTATCATTTCTATACACTAGCAATGAACAAGCTGAGGGGGAAATCAAGAAACGAATTCCATTTACAATTGCAACCAAAAGAATAAAATACCTAGGAATAAATTTAACTAAAGAGACAAAAAACCTATACAAAGAAAAATACAAAAAACTGTTATAAGAAATCAGAGAAGACCTAAATAGATGGAAGGGCATACTGTGTTCATGGATTGGAAGACTAAATATAGTTAAGATGTCAATCCTAACTAAATTGATTTACAGATTCAATGCAATACCAATCAAAATCCCAATAACTTATTTTTCAGAAATAGAAAAACCAATAAGAAAATTTATCTGGAAGTGCACGGTGCCCCGAATTGCTAAAAGTATCTTGAAGAAAAAAAACGAAACTGGAGGTCTCACGCTGCCGGACTTTAAGGCACATTATGAAGCCACAGTGGTCAAAACAGCATGGTATTGGCATAAAGATAGATATATCGACCAATGGAATCAAATAGAGTGCTCAGATATAGACCCTCTCGTCTATGGACATTTGATCTTTGATAAGGCAGTCAAGCCAACTCACCTGGGACAGAACAGTCTCTTCAACAAATGGTGCCTAGAGAACTGGATATCCATATGCAAAAGAATGAAAGAGGACCCGTATCTCACACCCTATACAGAAGTTAACTCAAAATGGATCAAAGATCTAAACATTAGGTCTAAGACCATAAAACAGTTAGAGGAAAATGTAGGGAGATATCTTATGAATCTTACAATTGGAGGCGGTTTTATGGACCTTAAAACTAAATCAAGAGCACTGAATAAATAAATAAATAAATAAATAAATGGGAGCTCCTCAAAATTAAACACTTTTGTGCATCAAAGAACTTCATCAAGAAAGTAGAAAGACACCCTACACAATGGGAGACAATATTTGGAAATGACATATCGGATAAAGGTCTAGTATCCAGAATTTATAAAGAGATTGTTCAACTCAACAACGAAAAGTCAGCCAACCCAATTACAAAATGGGAAAAAGACTTGAACAGACACCTCTCAGAAGAGGAAATACAAATGGCCAAAAGGCACATGAAGAGATGCTCAATGTCCCTGGCCATTAGAGAAATGCAAATCAAAACCACAATGAGACATCATCTCACACCCACTAGAATGGTCATTATCAACAAAACAGAAAATGACAAGTGCTGGAGAGGATGCGGAGAAAGAGGCACACTTATCCACTGTTGGTGAAAATGTCAAATGGTGCAACCACTGTGGAAGACAGTTTGGCGGTTCCTCAAAAAACTGAATATAGAATTGCCATATGACCCAGCAATGCCATTGCTATGCATCTTCTCAAAGGACTTAAGGGCAAAGACACAAACGGACATTTGCACACCAATGTTTATAGCAGCATTATTTAAAATTGAAAAGAGATGGAAAGAGCCAAAATGTCCATCAACAGATGAGCGGCTAAACAAACTGTGGTATATACATACGATGAAATATTAGGCAGCTTTAAGACAGAATAAACTTATGAAGCCTGTAATAACATGGATGGACCTAGAGAACATTATGCTGAGTGAGACTAGCCAAAAACTAAAGGACAAATATTGTATGGTTCCACTGATGTGAACCGACATTAGAGAATAAACTTGGAATATATCATTGGTAACAGAGACCATCAGGAGTTAGAAACAGGGTAAGACAATGGGTAATTGGAATTGAAGAGTTACAGACTGTGCAACAGAACTAGATACAAAAACTCAAAAATGGACAGCACAATACTATCTAATTGTAATGTAATTATGTTAAAACACTGAATGAAGCTGCATCTGAGCTATAGTTTTTTTGTTTGTTTGTGATTTTTGTTTTTTCCTTTTTTATATATTTTTATTATTTTTATTTTTTTCTCTATGTTATCATTCTATATCTTTTTCTGTTGTTTTGCTAGTTCTTTTCCTAAATCAATGCAAATGTACTAAGAAATGATGATCACACATCTATGTGATGATATTAAGAATTACTGATTGCATATGTAGAATGGAATGATTTCTAAATGTTGTGTTAGTTAATTTTTTTTAGTTAATAAAAAAAAACGGAGGATACTACATTCCTTTGCTTGATTATGTTTTGCTAAATCATTACAAAAGATATTACAGTAATTCCAAATAAGACCTGTTATTTACTCCCTCAGTTATAAAGTATTTCTTTTCTTTAAGAACTACATTTTGGTGATTTACACATCAATGTCTAAGCCTCATTGCCTCATTTATTTTTACCCTATGTCCTTGAATACTTCTTGACTTATTTAGTTAATACATCTAATAATGTGTTAATTCACTTAAAGACAAGAAAATAAATTTAAATTCTTGATACATTAAAAAATATTTTGGTAGCATAAACACAACTCAAAAATCCCTTTTTAACCACTGTCAAGGGTTCAATTCACTGGGAATAAGTACATTCATAATATTTAGCTACCATCACCCAGATCCTTTATTAAAAATTTCCATCTTCTCAAACAGAAACTCTGCACCTATTCAGCAAATAGCTACCCCACCCCGTTCTGGTAAACTATGTTATATTTATCTATGAATTTTCTTATTCTAGATATTTTGAATCTGCTATTTTGGTACAATATTTGCCATTTTATGTATGGTTTCTTTTACAGAACAAGAAGCTCTTCAAGGTTCATTCATGTATTAACATGTTTAAGAATTTCATTCCTTTTTGGAAGGAATAATATTGCATTTTGCTTAAATATATATATATTTGTTTATGCATTAATTTGTTTATAAACTCTCAGTATCCTTCCACCTTTTGGCTATTGTGGATACTGCTGTTATGTATATTGGTGTACACAGGACAGTTCACATTACCACATTCAATTCTTTTGGGCTTATGCAGAAGTGTGATTGATGGGTCATATGGTGATTCTGGGTTTATAGGACTGGAATTTTCCTGATCATATGGTAATTATATGTCCACCTTTGGCATGAAATTTCTATACAAGCTGACTTCCATAAAGAATGTATCATTTAAAACTCAACGAATAATATATAAGGAATACAATACATAACACTTACTCATGAATGTATATTACTGGCTGGTTTTTGTTTTGTTTTGTTTCTTCATAACAGCCAAACATGTGGGTAACATATGGAATCATGTCATTGTGTTGATTTGCATTGCACCGCTGATCCATGATGTCAATCATATTTCCATGTGGTTATTGGTTATTTCTGTGTCTTCTTTGATGAAATGACTGTTCATAACTTATGAACATTTCTAATTGATATTCTTTTTTTTTCATCTTTTTGTTTCTGAGTTGAAGCAATTGTTTACATATTCTGGATATTAAACACTTATTAAGTAAATGATTTCTAATCATTTTCTTCATCTGAGTTGGAAACCTCCTTGGACCAAGAGTATTTGCAATTTCCAACTAGAGTTGTGAATCAATAGTATAGACACGAGTTACCTGAACTTGGTAAGATATAAGGAAGGAAAAATTTTATTTCTTCTTTGCTTAAGAATGGTGAGGTGGAGGTGAGAAGCAAGGAGATAATATTTGTATTGGGGCAGCCATGACCCTATGCAGTAGAATTTCCATGGCTTCACAGTAAATATATAGTTTGGTTCCCAACTTGTTCACCAAGGAATTCTTTCAGCAACTTGGAGTATCAGCAATCTTGGGTCTCGAAGGATGCAAATAAAACTTTACTGTAACTTATTATAATGTATTCTTGTAATAGAGAGTTTCCAGAGCTAGCACCAATTTTGAAAATTTCTCCAAATCTTGTTTCTTCAGTGTGATTGCCCAGGTCTTCCTATGAAGGGGTGGGGATATTTCTCCATGTCTTATTGTAGACTGGACTTTCAGTGTTTTTTTTTTTTTAATTCGTCAAAGGGAATATGACAGAAGTGATATTATGCATCAAGAAGACTTAGCTTTTTTACTCTGATCCTATATGGAAGCGTGAATCTTCCATCTGAATGACTCCAGGCTATCTAATGAAAGATGAAAGGACTTGTGCACCAGAAGCCAGAGTAAAGTCACCCTAATCCAGCCCATAACCTGAAAATCCACAGTAATGCAAGAGGGTTCAACCAGAATCAGTTGAGTCTTACCTGATGACACCCAGCTCAATACAGCCCCATGAGAAAATCTTCAGAGTTCAACCCACTCCAAACCATAGACCATGCTACAATAATAAAATAATTCTCTTCATCTATTTAGTTTTGGAATGGATTTTATGCAGTGGTAACTAAGTGATACAGTGATGAATGTGAACAGAATTGAGGACAGTCAGAATAATCAGCTTCTACTTATTTTGGGCATTCCTTCAGATATCGAACACAGCTTTTATGATCATAATTTATTCAAGTTTATTTAAGTTCATTCTATTAAAATAGGTTAACATTACACTTCCATTCAGGGTAAGTAGGAAATATTGGAGGACATACATGCTGGATAAGAATAACTTGTTTCATGACCTCCATTCCCAGATGAATTATTTGGCATAAATTCAAGCACTTGTGTAAGTTATCCCTTCTCCCTGAGGATTTCATGGAGTTTTGAACAATGAGGCAATTAAAAATTGGATGATTGAGTCAGTCAATAGATTGTTCACTAAGGGAAATTCAATGTTCATGACAGAATTTAGAGAAGAGAAAGTATTTTTATTTATAGGAATGGAAAGAGTCTTACTTCTTTTCCATTAAATAACACAGAACTTACAACCTGGTCCTGTACCATAAAGCATAAAACATCTCACATGGAAATAAAAATGTCTTACTTCATTAATAGATGTAGATCATCAAAAACAACTCTTTTATTTAGCAGTAGTGTGCATTATTTAAAGTTTCACTTCACACATTTAAGACATATCTGACTCTAAGCTACATTTGGTTCTTTGAAATTTGAAAGGATCACAATTTCATGTTCTGAGGATTTCAGCCCTCCAATGACAATACATCTTCAGTCCCAGGCCCCATAAAAACTTACGAGTTCCCACCAAGGAATCGTCTCAGAGCCCCTTTTATGTCCTTATTTCTCAAACTGTAGATGAAGGGGTTCAGCATGGGTGTGGCAAGAGTGTACATCACTGAGGCTGGAGCACTTGAGTGTACATAGTGTAGCAAAAGTACTCACGTACACACCCAGACTTGAACAATAAAATAAACAGACAACTAAGAGGTGAGATACACAGGTAGAAAATGCTTTATATTTCCCAGAAGCTGATGAGATTCCAGGTATGGAGGAAACAATCTTTAAGTATGAAAAAATAATGCCAATGAATGGCCCTCCAGCTAGTAGCCCAGATGCAAAGTACATCACTATTTCATTGAGAAATGTGTCAGAACAAGCAATTTGAATCATCTGATTAAGTTCACAGAAAAACTGGGTGATTTCCAAGTTGGCACAAAAGGACAGCTGTAACACCATTAATATTTGTAGTAAAGTATACAGGAAACTTATAATCCAGGAGCCCAGAACAAGCAGGCCACAGAGCTGGGGGTTCATGGTGACCATGTAGTGCAGGGGGTGACAGATGGCCATGAAGCGGTCATAGGCCATCATGGTCAAGAGGAAGTCATCCAGAACTACAAATAATATGAAAAAGAACATCTCGGTGAGGCAGCCTGCATAGGTTATGCCTCTTCTCTGTGTCTGAATGTTCACCAGCATCTTTGGGATGGTGGTGGAGGGCAAACAGATGTCTACAAAGGACAGGTTGGAGAGGAAGAAGTACATGGGTGTGTGGAGGTGGGAGGCAGTGATGGTGGCCAGGACGATGAGCAGGTTCCCAAAGACGGTGACCAGGTACATGGACAAGAAGAGCCCAAAGATGAAGACTTGCAGTTCTGGTTCCTCTGAAAATCCCAAGAGAAAAAATTCTGAAATTCGTGTTTCATTTCCTGGTTCCATATGGTTGTTGTGACTACCTGGAAATGAAGAAAGATTGACTAATTTTATAATAAACAGGCATTAATAACCTAGTGTAAATTTCATTTGTAGACAAAAATTAGTCCTAGATTTTGTTTCTCATTCTGATTTGGGATCCCTTACCCAACTTTTGGAAAATACCATTCACAGTAACACGCTATATACTTTTAAGAGAAATTCATTCATTCATTTGAGGAATTCTTATTGTGTTCTGATGTTGTGCCATGCTCTAGGGAGTGGGCATGCAATGTGAAACAAGTGTCCATATAGTAATATAATCATACAAACTAATGATCACAGCATGTCAGATTATTATAAAGGCAGTAAAGAAAGAAGGTAAAGTCTCCCCAAGAACCAGTGGCTTCCAACGCACAGGGGGGCCTGTAGTCTTGACTGGATTAGTACCTGGTTGGTTCCCTGTCCAGTGGGCCACTGCTGTGGGGAAGAGGTAAGCCTGTGCCACCATCTGCTGGGAAACCCAGGAAAATGCTGTCTGGCAAGCTGCTTTCCTGCCCAGTCTCTAAGCACCTTCTGAAAAGACCACCTACATAAGGTCACAGCCATGATTTGTCTGGGAATTACTGAACAACCACACACAAGCAACAACAAAGTCTTACAAGAGTGGGGTAAACTTACTATCAAAATAACATTATCGGGCAGGCAATGGTGGTGCAGTGGCAGAGTTCTCACTGCCATGCTGGAGACCTGGGTTCAATTCCCAGTGCTTGCCCATGTAAATAATAATAATAATAATAACATCAAGATAATAAAGTGCTAAGAAACTAGCAAAAAAAACTGCACAGCATATGACAAAGCAGGAAGATATGATCAAGCCAAAAGAACAAATTAAAAATCCATATGAGATAAAAAACATTTGGAACAACGAATCAATCATGTTCAAACAAATCTCCTAAATCACTTCAATGAGATGGCTAAGAAATAAAAAAAAAATTCAAAAAGCCACTATAAGAGGTAAAGAATTTGAAAGAATGAATAGAAAAAGCAAAGATCTTCTGATATAAATGATGCTGTAGATTAAGTTAAAATATACTAGAGACACTCAACAAAAGCTGCAAGAGAAAAATGGGGCATGATAAAAGGGATGCCACATGAGACTAAGTACTGACCCTTCACTGTGCACAGGGGAAGCAAGAAGGTAGTAGAATGATATACTCAAGATTCTGAAAGAGAAAAGATTGCCAGTAACGAATTATTTATCCAGCAAAGTTGTCCTTCAAAACTGAGGAAGAGATTAAAACCTTCACAGATAAATGCTTAGCAAATTTGTTAACAAAACATTGGTCTTGGAAGAGATAATAAAGGTAGTTCAACCAGCTAAAAAAAGACAAGGAGAGGGACTTGGAGAAGAGGATAGAAATGATGACTAAAAAGATAAAAAGAGAGATAAATACTAGATTTGGCAAATCAAAGCTAAGGATAACGTGTTTGAAGCAAGGGCAGCTTTAACAGTAATAACAGAGAATGTTAATGGATTAGATCCCCAATAAAAATATGCAGATTGGAAGAATGGCTATAAAAATATGATTGATCTATATGCTGTTTATAAGAAATTCATTTTAGACCCAAAGATACAATTAGGATGAAAGTGAAAGAATGGAAAAAGACATCCCATGCAAGCAATAACTAAGAAGTTGGTGTAGATACAGTAATATCAGATAAAACAGGTTTTAAATGCAAAGTTGTTATGAGAGACAAGGATGTTACACTGTATTAATAATGAGTAATTCACCAAGAAGAAATAGCAATCATAAATTCTTTTTAACTCAATCAAGTTATTCTGAATGACATGAGATATACACCAGCAAAACAGAAGGGAGCAATAGACAGTTCTCCAATAACCATGGGAGATTTCAATACCTCACTCACTTCAATACATAGAACAACAAGTCCTTTGACAAGAAAATAGAGAACCTAAATTGTATGATAAATAAATTAGACCTAACACATATAAATATAGACTATTGCACCCTAAAACAACAGGGTAGATATTCTTCTCAAGTGCTTATGGGACATTCCCCATTATAGATCATATGCTGGAGCACAAAACAGGTATTAATAATTTTAGATATATTAAAATTATGCAAAGCACTTCCTCTGATAATAATGGAATGAATCTGGAAATTAATAATCACTGACAAATTAGAAAATTCACAAATATATGTTGGCTAAGCAACATTCTTAAATATTCAGTGAGCCAAGCACAAAATTGCAAGACAAATCAGTAAGTATCTGGTGATCAATGAAAAGGAGAATACAATATATCAATACCCATGGGAGGCAGTGAAGCTGGTACTGAGAGGGAAATTTATAGCTTTAAATGCCTACATTAATAAAGGAAGAAAGATTCTAGAGTACATACTGTTGGATTCCATGTACATGAAGAACAATAAATAGCAAAACTAATTGAAGAACAATATTTGTTCTGTATGGAGGTTTCTGCATAGAGGACTGGAAAGAAGTATAAGGAAATTTTTAGGGGCAATGGAAATGTTCCACATCTTGATTTGATTGATATAGTTGATAATAACACACACACACACACACACACGCATATGCATATATATATATATATATTTGCAAAACTCATTATGTATTGTGTGTAAAATACTTCAATTTTAAGAATAGATTGCTATAATTGAAGCTTTGTACAAATTATTACTGAAGGAAAGCACACTTTTTGCCAGCAATTCTACTGTAGAAAGAAGCAGTTATTATTGATATTTGAGTAATATCAAACATCAAAAGCCTGAATCTTTTTCCTGCTCAAAATCAGAAGATAAATCAGTTGATGACACGAGGCAGCTTCCAATTTTTAGACTGAACTATTAATTCTTTTTTAAATGAATTGGCTCATATTTCCCTGTCCATATGTGAGTTTGTGGGTGGGGAATAAGAAGAACTACTCTTGAAAGAGTAAGGTCATTTCTGAGATTAAATTTATTTGTGAAATCATGCTATGAATTTCCTCATAAAAGGCTAAGTTTCATAAGAAGTATGGATTCCAGGTGAAGTTTGAGTGCTTTCCTTTAGGCTCAACTTATTTAAGCTTACTTTTAGCAAGATATAGAATCAAAGTACTGAAATTGAGCTCAGGGATGCCAGAGTCTGCCTCCCTCATGTAAGAGGTGAGGCAAATGAGCAAAAGTCTACACCAAATTAGCTACAGAGGCAGGAACCAATCTTAAATCTCAATGAAATCCGTTTGTTTATACCTTCATTTTCCTTTCCTTATTATATCAAATAAAAGACGAAGTGTTTCATAGCATTTTATCTCTTTCTTCATCTACTTCTTTACCTTTACCAACATCCTGAATATGGACTTTTGACCAATGTTCTGCAAAGTGTTCTATAATGTGTGAAAATGTGTTTCTAAAAGAAAAAAATCACATCAAATGTGTTTGAAAAGTGCTCAGTCATGTGGCCCTTCTTGATGAGTCACAAAGATAAGCATGCTAAGGATTCAATGCAACTTTAGTTTAAGCAACATATTTGATATCCTTGGGGAACTTGTGAACCACCTAACAAAGACATTCATCTATTATTTAACTCCAGGAATTGGACTCAGACACAAACCAATAATCTTAGAAAAGCAAAACTGTTCACAGTATAGAAAGTGCATGGATATGGACCCACCACCCCTGGACTTGGAGAAGATCACAGACAAGAGAACAAGACTAAGGAAAACATAAATGTTAATGGGTTTCTGTATCAAGAACCACAGGATGGTCCATCACCAAAGTCTGCAGCTCCAACAGCCAGCAGAAGCAAGGAGCTCATACTGGACACATTGGGGACCTAGTGAGGGATTCATCTGACCACATGGGTGTAGGTGGTTGAGGTTGCCGGTGTAGAGCTTTCAGATTCAATCAATTTTAGATATTGTGCTGGTTGGAAAGGATTAGATACACTAGAAAAACCATGTTTTAATCCTGATCCAATCACGTGGGGACAAACCCTCAATTTGAAATTGGTTTGTGAAACTTACTGTGCAAACACAGATTCCACAAGGATTATATGGATACATTATTTAAATATGCCTACGGTTATGCTAAAAAAAACATATATACTGTATTCAGTACTGTATCTTAGAATGGTGATTAGATTATCTCCAAGGAGTTGTGACTCACCCAGTTGTGGATATTAACCTTTGATTACAGTGACATGTGACTCCACCCATTTCATGTAGGTCTTTATGAGTTTGTTGGAATTCTTTAAAAGATTAAACATTTTGGACAGAGCCACAAGACAGCAGCAGAGCCACAAGAAGCAGAGTCCACCAGCCAGATGCCTTTGGAGATGAAGTAGAGGCCTTTCTGTAGAAAAAGAAGAAAACGCCCCCAGAGGATATTCATGAAACAAGAAATCTGGAGAGAAAGCTATCAGAAGTCACCATGTTCGCCATGTACCTTTCCAGTTGAGAGAGAAACCCTGAACTTAATCACCTTTCTTGACAAAAGCTATGGACATTTCCATAGCTTTGCCTTAATTTGGATATTTTTAGCCTTAGAACTGTAAACTAGAGACTTAATAAATTCCCCTATTAAAAGCCATTCCATATCTGGTATATCACATTCCAGCAGCAGACAAACTAGAACAAGTATCATCTTATTCCACCTTTTATATTCCTTCACACCTGAATGAATTTTAAATGAATACCTTTGCTTAGTAAAAAAGGAAGATGAGTTCAGATTTGTACTCACTGTCCTTCAGAATACCATTTATTACAGTCGATTTTCATTTTCTCCTCTGAGAAATGACATTACAAGTTTAACTCCTTAACTGCTCAGAAGAAATGTTTCCTATGCATGTGACCTAGAGTGTAGTTGACATCATGTACAGATCGTGAATTTCATTTTGTGTGCGTATGATCATGTATGCATATAAAATCTTTAAAGTAAGGAGTCTGTGAAGTGAACACAAAAGAATAGAATCTGTCCACATGAATCTAGTTAAAAGGTATTTTTGATAGCAGTTTGACTGTGAAGGAAAATTTAGGATGCAATGTGGGAATGGAAGTGAATGGCCTAATCTAGATATGACAACTAAGGTAAAAGCTTCCTTTGGACAGGAAAATTACAGAAGATGAGCAGGAGTTGGTTAGACAGTTAGGATTTAGCTGCTGGCAGTGGAATGAGACACAGAGGGAGAAAAGACTATCGCCAGCACAGGGACACCTGATTAAAGGCCCTGAGTTGGGTCTGAACTTGGCAACTGCACTGAGGAAGACACAGTTTCTGGAACATAATGAGGAGGAAGAAGTTGTGAGAAAGATAGGTCAGATCCTGCAGATTTTTTTAAAACAAATTTCATTGTGTAGTATAACATATATACAAATGAAAGAAATGAAAAAGCAATAGTTTTCAAAGTACTCTTCAAAAAGTGGTTACAGGAGAGATCCCAGGATTTGTCATGGGCTCCCCATACCATCCTCTCAGGTTTTTCCTTCGAGCTGCTCCAGAATATAGGCGGCTGGAGGGCTTAATTTTTTTTCACAATCGACTTTTTTTTTCTTCTTTTATTTGTGAAAGTAACATATGTACAAATAAGCTATAAATTTCAAAACACAGCACCACAATTAGTTGTAGAACATATTTCAGACATTGACTTGGGTTACAATTTCACTGTTTTAGGTTTTTATTTCTAGCTGCCCTAAAATACTAGAGACTAAAATATATCAATTTAATGATTCAGCATTCATATTCATTTGTTAAGTCCTATCTTCTCTGTATAATTCCACCATCACCTTTGATCTTTCCACCCCTCTCTTAAGGTGTGTTTGGGCTATGGCCATTCTAAATTGTTCATATCGGAAGGGTCTGTCACTAATATGGGGTAGGGAGGTGGAACTGTCTGATGTCCTGGAGAGGCTGTGCTTGATTTCAGGACTTATCTGGACCATGGACCCCTCTGGAGGTTGCAGGTTTCTTGAAAGTTACTCTAATTCATGGAACCCTTGTGGAGACTTATATATTGCCCTAGGTGTTCTTTGGGATTGGCTGGAATGGTCCTGGTTGGGGTTGACACGTTATGATAAGTAGCAAGGTCTACCTGAAATTTGTTCAAGAGAAACCTCCAGAGTAGCCTCTCGACTTTATTTGAATTTTCTCTGCCACTGATACTTTTTAAATTATACTTCTATTCCCCCATTTTGTCTGTATGTATTTGTTGGTCGTGTGGTTCCAGGTCTGGATTCATCCCTGGAAGTCCTCTCCCACATCGCCAGGGAGACTTTTGACCATGGTTATCATGATACTGCAGACTCTGAAGTTCACTTAAGGATTAGAACTTTATTCTAAGAACAAAGGAAGTTGTTGAAAAATTGACAATTGGAGAAGTTGATCAAACAACGGACAAGTTTTTTTTGTTAAAAATGATCTAATTTACTGTCCTCGGAGTTGCACAGAATTTGGATTCATACTAAGTTGGATTGGATATAAAATCTCTCTGGAAGTAAACTTTTGGGTCTTTTCTGCTAAAAGTTGCCGCAGTCCAGCCGCAGCAGAGGGAATGGGCTTGAAGTTGTGGAGGGTCGTCGGCGCGAGAACACCAAGAGACAGCTTAGAGAATTCTTTTCTGAGAAGAGTTGCTTAGATTTATTTTTGCTTAACTGATTTTATACCCTTATTTTTGGCAAGGAAACAGGTATCACAGAATTATGGTTGTGTCATGGGTTATGTTTTAGGTAAAGTTACAGGTTCAGGGAAGTAAAGCGGAAGTACACATTCTGATTTTCTTAGGAACATGTACACAAGATTTTAATAGCAGCAAGATATTGGCTTAAACCGCAGACATTGTGTTTGCAGTTTTCTGAGTTTAGACTTTCTTTTTCTATTATTTTACAGGTGAGGCAATATGTTAAGACCTATTTTAGTCTGGTTAAAGGTTAGCTTGTTTTGATTAAAAGGTTACATTGTTTACTTAGATTTTTTATTGTTTTATAGCAATGGACCGGTGCCGTGGTGGGGAGTAAATTTCTAGGATGGCTCAATGCAGGGTTTTTTAATTGTAAGTGTTTACTTTCTATGGGGTACTTTTCTGTGACTTGTTCTAAAAGCACTTCTGCCTGCTGTATCTGCAGCATGACTTGCTTAATGGGGGCGTCCCAACCTAATTTTTTCCAAACAGTCATTAACAAGGTTTTGCAATTTGTACAATTTGTATCATTTTTTCCAATTCTTTTGCTTTCTGATTCATTTTGATATAATGCTTGGAGCACAACCAGCAACAAGAAACACAGAATTAGTGTTGTTAATTCCAGTATTTTTCTATTACACCATTTTATGCCTCGTTCTCTTTTGGGGCGTTGAAGGCCTTGCCTACCGCCCTTCCTTCCAGGGAACTGTGTCAAACTGGGGAGGGAAAAGAGGACGCGGCATTAAGTTGTCTAAAATAATGTGATACTGAACGTGATTTTTAAAAGCAACATCATAAATACCAAACATTTTCTAGACTTTAGTGTACATATGCAAATAATGAATAGATATGGTTACATCCATTTGTTTTACATCCTCAGCTCAGGATCAGATCATAAGAAATAAGAAAGATAAAAAAAGATAGAACTGAATGAAATAAAGGCACCTTCCCTGAAATACAATACCTAAGGAAACAAATATATTTTGAGAAAAAGGAAGGTTGTGTGCATTTGTTTG
This sequence comes from Tamandua tetradactyla, assembly GCF_023851605.1. Taxonomy (NCBI): domain Eukaryota; kingdom Metazoa; phylum Chordata; class Mammalia; order Pilosa; family Myrmecophagidae; genus Tamandua; species Tamandua tetradactyla. Next base: position 93,460,232 of record NC_135337.1, on the reverse strand, counting down.
TATGTGTGTCTGTGTGTGGTGGAGCATAATAGAAGTCTGTACATTTTACATGGCTTCTCCATAAAACTGTAACTGTTCTATTAAAACAAATGAAAAATAATACTCTGTGAAATAAGCAAGGCATGTAGGGACAAATACATGCATTCACTTTATGAAATATCTATAAATTGCAACTTCACAGAGTCAGAGAGTACGTTTGTGGTTACTAGAAACTTAACAGTGGAGAAGAGGAAGGATTGCTTGGTGAGTATAGAATGTTTATGGATTTTAAAATTTTAAATGACATTAAATTTAAAATTGATATGTTAATCCTTCATATTGGAAAAATGCATTTGATTTTATGTTAAAATTCCTGTAAATTGGAAGTTAGAATTGAAGGAGAGGGCAGAGATTCCATACAATTTAAAAAGAGCAAATGCTATGAAGGAAATTTACTTTTCCTCTTTCCCTGTTACATTCACATTAACAAGTCCTCAGAGATTGGATGACAAGGACCAATTTTTATAATGACCTTGGAGAACTGAACTCCCAATGCCATACAACACTAATATCCAAGTATGACCTGAAATCTCTCATACTGAGAGTCTCAGTCAGGCAGGCTCACATCCAAGGGTCATTGTCTGCATTCAGAAGCCTGTGCCTGATCACGTGGTCCTTCCAGGCCAGAGCATGGAGGTTCGATTATCATTACTCATCTGGCCAAGAAGCATTAATGGATCCACAGTCCTTGGCCATGGATTTCTATATTTTAAAGAATTTCTAATTTCTATAGCTTTAAGATTAAATTTATATAGCTTTAAAGATTAAATTATATATCTTCCATATGAATTCAAAAAATTCTTCTGAGTATAAATAAATGGTTTGTTTGTTTAAATTATTACAGTCATTCAGAGGTATGTATTTATACCTCCTTACAATATGTGCAAAAATAATATATATCATATAATGGGTGTGATTTTGATATGTACAACAAATAACAATGGGATAATAAATTGTGGGTACAAGTTGCTCAATTTGAATTCTATATGGATAATTAAAATTTATAGTAGTCTTTCTGTTTCCTTATTGATAGACATCATACGATCAGTAACTGAGAAAATTAATAACAAATCTCTGTGTTTACTTTATGTGCTGGATTGAATGGTGTGCCCCAGTTTTGCTGCTTTTTTGTTACTATCCATATTCTTCTGTGCATAAACTCATTAAAAAGAAGATCTTTTCAAAATGCTATTTCAGTTGAGGTGGGGTCCAACTGAATCAACGTGCATTTCAATACAGATTAGTGGAATCATTTATAAGTAGAGAGAAATTAGATGGAGATAAAGGCAATGTGGAGCGGCAAAAAAAAGAAGCTATCAAAACCCAAAGGGGAAATGGTAAGACACTGCCGAGTACATTGTCATTTGATGGAAAAAACAGAGAAAACCAAAAGTCATCAAGAGAAACAACCAAGAGAAAGAAAGCCTCCTAGCCTTCTAGCTTTCTAAGCAAATAAATTCCTAGTGTAAAGCCAACCCACTGTTAGATATTTATTATAAGAGCTAGAAAGATAAAACACCGTGTAAGCCCAAATAACTATGATTTTCACCTGACTTTCATCTGCACTGAGATTCACAGGAAATCAGAATGTGATGACTTGTACTCAATATGCACTAGCATTCTAAAATTTTTCATTGCATAGCATCACCCACTCATTCTGTACACCCAAAATCTGGAGTGAGATTCGTAAAAATTAAAAAAGAAAAATTAAAGGGCAAAAAGAAAAGGAAATTCAATCTTGTCTTGTGAACTGAAACAGAATTCAGGATTTAAGTCATTACATGACTAACTTTCTTGAGATAAGATGGATTACAATCCTTGTCACATAATTGAAAAAAAATGATTAAATCATTTTGGGATTACATTCACGAATGATCCAGTTATTCCAATAATTACTTGTATCTCAAGAAGTTAGGTAGCTTTCCCTCCTGTTCAACATTTTGTAGAGGTTATGCAGGATTGGTACCAAAGACTTTTTAAATATTTGGTAGAATTCACGTGTGAAGACATCTGGTCCTTTACATTTCTTTTGGGGGAGCTTTTTGATGACTATCTCTTTACTGGTGATTGGCTTGTTGAGGTCTTCCCTTTCTCTTCCAATAAATGTTGGTTGTTCAGGATTTTCTATGAAGTTGTCCATTTCACCAAGTTGTCTAGCTTTTTAGCATATAGTGGCTCATAGTATCCTGTCATTATCTCCTTTATTTCTTTGGGGTCAGTAGTTATGTCCCACTCCTATTTTTTAGTCTATTTGTTTGCATCCTGTCTTGTTTTTTGCCTTGTTAGCCTAGCTAATGGCTCATAAATTTTATTAATTGTCTCAAAGAACTAACTTCTGGTTTTATGTATTCTCTCTATTGTTTTCATGTTATCAATTTCATGTGTTTCTTTCCTAATTTATTTCTTTTCTTTTGTTTGCTTAGGCATGGGTTTGCTGTTTTTCTCTGGCTCCTCCAGGTGTGCAGTTAATTCACCAATTTTTGCTCTTTCTTCAATTTTTCAGTTAGGCATTTAGGGCAATAAATTTCCCTCATAGCACCATCTTTTTAGCATTCTGTAGGATTTACTATGTTTTGTCCTCTTTTTCATTTGGCTCAGCATATTTAGATTTCTCTTGCAATTTATTCCTTGACCTATTTGTTGATTAAGAGTGTATTGTTTAGCTTCCATATAGTTGTGAATTTTCCCACCTTCCATTTGTCATTGATTTTCAGCTACATTCCATTATGACTTACCAAACTGCATTATATAATCTTGATCTAAGATCTGTCCTATAACAGATTATTGAAGAGTGTTTTGAAAACTATTGCTTTTTATCTCTTTCCTTTGTATATATGTTATATTATACAATAAAAAAAGTTTAAAAAGTTATTGAAATTTGATTTGTGACGCAACACATGATCTATCCTGGAGAATGACCTGTGTGCACCTAGGAAAAATGTACATAATGCTGCTCTGTGGGTAATATCTATAAATGTCTGTTAAATCTAGATCATTTATTATATTATATACAATCTCTTTTTTCTTATTGATCTTCTATCTAGATGCTCTATTCATTGATGAGAGTCATGCATTGAAATTGCCAACTCATTGTAGAAGAGTCTCTTCAGTCTTTCAGTGTTGTCCGTGTTTTCCTCACATATCTTGACGCACTTGGGCTTGGTGCATAAATATTTATCACTGTTATGACTTCTGATGATTGTCCCTTTTATTAATACATAGTGAGCTTCTTTTTCCCATTTAACTGTTTTACACTTGAAGTCTCATTTTTCTAATATTAATATAGATACATGTGCTGGTTTGAAAGGATGTATGTCCCCTAGAAAAGCCATGTTTTAATCTAAATCCCATTTCGTAAAAGCAGAATAATCCCTATTCAGTACTGAATATTTGAATCTGTACTCAGACCATCTCCCTGGAGATGTAATTTAATCAAGAGTAGTTGTTAAGCTGAATTAGGTAGAGGCATGTATCCACCCATTTGGGTGAGTCTTGATTAGTTTTTTAAGTCCTATAAAAGAGGAAACATTTTGGAGAACGAAGGAGACTTAGAGAGATTATAGAATGCAGCAGCACCATGAAGCAGAGTCCACGATCCAGCCACCTTTGTAGATGTAAACAGAAAAGGCTTCCCAGGGAGTTTCATGAAACTGGAAGCCAGGAGAGAAAGCTAGCAGATGCTGTGTCCACCATATGCCCTTCCAGATGAGAGAGAAACTGTGACTTTTTTTGCCATGTACCTTCTCACTTGAGAGAGAAACCATGAACTTCATCAGCCTTCTTGAACCAAGGTATATATCAAACCACTACCTCCTTGTATCCATGCTTTCGTCTAAAAGATCTACATATCATCTTATCAAGTTTCACTTTGTATGTAATGGATTGCATTGCTATTGCTGCTTTAAAAAAATCATTCCTTCTCTTTGCCATTTCACAATCTCATGAGGAATTATATTGGAATAAATCTGTTTGGATCTCTTCTTTTTGGGTATGCTGTGGTTTTGTAACTGTAAGTTTATGTCTTCCATGAGAGTTTGGAAATTTTCAAGCGATTATTTCCTTCACTGTTTTTTATGCCCCTTCTTTCTTTTCTTTTCCTTCTGGGAGACCATAACACATATATCCATGCACTTTTTTATTCTTTTTTTTAAAATATAGAATGCTTCACGAATTTACATGTCATGCTTACTCAGGGGCCATGCTAATCTTCTCTGTATTGTTCCAATTATTGTATATGTGCTGCTGAAGAGAGCACTATCCATGCACTTTTTGTTTTCTTTCAGTACCCCAAGACCCTAATCAAATTTATCCATTCTTTTCCCTATCTCTTGTTTTATGTATAGGATTTCAGATAGCCTGTCTTCCAGTTCTTTAATCCTTTCTTCTGCTTCTTCAAATTTGCTGTTGTATGACTTTATTATGTTTTTCATCTCTTCTATTCTGCCTTTTATTCCCATAAGATCTCTCATTTGTTTTATAAAGCCTCTGTGTTATTCTGTAGGACCGTTTGTGTCCTCTTCATATCCCTGAACAGTTTTACTATTTCCTCCAGTGCATTGATTTTATTTAGAAGATTTGTTTGAAAATTTTTATTATTCTGCTTCTCTCCTCTATCTCTCCTGTATCTCAGTTGAGGTGTTAGTTTGTTACTTTCACTAGGCCATGTCTTTGTCCTTCCTGGTATGAGTTCTGATGTTCTCTAGTGCCTAGGCATCTGATTTTCTTCCTTGGTTTATTCTGGAGGCACTTTTCTCTTTTGCCTGGGGTTGTCTTATTGTTTGGCTCTGTTCTCTATCTGTTCTCTGGATTTCACTTCAACTTATTTCTTCTCTCTATCATAGCTTCTATTTAACAGCTCTAGTTTTTCAGTTTCTTTCCCTGCTTGATAGGTTCACCCCAATCAAACCCAGGATACAAGAGGTGGGTGTAATAAGCATCAAGTTTCCCTGGGGGTGAGACTCAGCAAGGTACCAGTTGTTCTTGTGAAGCCTCTTGATAATGTGCTTTTCCTATACTGCACAGCAGGTGATGGTTTTCAGCCCAAAGCTCCCCCACTGACATAAAGTGGCATTATGCCTTTAATTTTCAGCAGACCCTGTCTCTGCCATTGTCATGGTTGAGATAATGTATGATGCAGAGGGTGGGCTTAAACTATTTCTGTTTTCAGGCACAATTGGTTTGAATTCTCTGAATAAGTCCTACCACTTGTGAAGGGCCCACGCATTTTTTTTTCTTGTTGAAGATATGTCCTTTAGGGATATATATTCTTAACTTGACTAGTTACTTTGTCTCTAAGACAAATTTATGTTATATTATGTTATGTTATTTTATGTTACATGTGTTATGGAGCAATAACCAAGTGACACAACAGTCAATATTAACAAATATGAAGGATGTGAGATTCCTAAATTCTGATTGATCCCTAGTAATTGTATTCCTTCGGACTCTTGAAAAAATAAATGAAGAACACTACTTATTAAAATTTACTTCAGATAACTATACTTCAAAGTGACCAGAAACAAGCTTCCCTTCTAGATAATTAGGAGATTTAGGAAGGAAATGCATTTTTTAGATGCATACCTGATGGCCTTGAACAAAAACTCTCCCTTACTAGAAGGATATTTTGGGCTGGAATCCAAACTCTTTTATCTTCTATACATAAAGAAAAGAGTGAAATGGCCAGCACAAGTTGCTGAGAAAAGCTGCAATTTTTATTTCAACATATGTAGGCAAAACAAGAATTAAAACTCAGATTTCTGTGAACAAAGGCAAATGACTTTAACAGAGAGAGATAAAGAGCAAGCATGTAACTTACAAAGTGACATATATTCAGCCTCATTTGCTATTAAATTATTAATATGAACTGTGGTTTATTGTTCCCCTACTTGCCTATTAAATTAATTTTTTGGGTAAATACCCAACATGAGAGAGCATATCAGCCTGCACAAAGTGAATGAACTCTATCAAAGGTAATATTAATACCTTTCATTGGTGTGCTACATTCATTACAATAGATGAAAACACATTTTTATAATTGTACTATTAACTGTCATCCATAATTTCACTTAAGGTTCACTGCTTGTGGTGTGCAGTTCCATGGATTATTTTTATTTTATTGCCATTTATACCACCTAACATTTCCCCTTTTAACCACATTCAAATATATAATTCAGTGTGGTTACCTATGTATCCAATGTTGTGCTGCCATGACTACCACCATTACCACGTTTCAATCATCCCAGTTAAAAATTCTGTACATTTTAATTATTGTCTCACTATCACTTACTCCTTTTCCCTCCCATGATCACCTATATTCCATGTTCTGACTCTTGAATTTGCTTAAGCTAATTATTTCCTATCAGTCAGGTCACAGATTATGTGTCCTCTTGTGTCTATATTATTTTAATCAACATTTAAGCTTGATTCCTGCTGCCTTATGTATCAAAAGTTCATCTTTTACAGTCAAATAATACTCAATTCTGCTTGTAAGCCACATTTTATTTATCCATTCATCAGTTGATGACAGTTGGGTTGAGTCCATCTTTTGCCAATTATGAATAATGCCACCATGGACATTGGTATTCAAATATCAGATCGAGGCCCTGCTTTCAATGCTTTTGGGTATATACCCAGTAATGGGATTGTCCAATCATATGGTAATTCTATGTTAAAATTTCTCAGAAACTACCAAACCCTCTTCCACAGAGACTACACCATTTTGCATTCCCATGAGCAATGAATGAGTGTTTTCAATTCTCCACATCCTGTCCAATACTTTTATTTTTCTGTTTTTATAATAGCAGCCATTCTAGTGGGTGTGAAATGATATATTATTGTGATTTGATTCACGTAGCTCTAATGGCTAATGGCATTGAGCTTTTTTCAGGTGCTTTCTAACCATTTGTGCATCTTCTTCAGAGAGGTGTCTGTTCAAGTCTTTGGCCCATTTTCAATTTTTTCTCTTTTTTGCCAACTTGAAGGATTTCTTTATATATTCTGGCTGTTAAACCATTATCAGATATGCTGATATGCAAATATTTGAAAATTTTCAAATATTTTCTCCCACTGTTTAGGTTATTGTATTACTTGTATGATAAAGTCTTTTGAGGTGAAAAAGTTTTTAATTCTGATGAAGTCCCATTTATTTATTTTTTCTTTTATTGCTATGCTTTGGGTGTAAAGTCTAACATACCATTACCTAACACAAGGTCCTGAAAATTTCCTTAATTTAATCTAGGTGTTTGATAATTTAGCTCTTACATTAAAGTCTTTGATGCATTTTGGTTGATTTTTAAAATATTTTCTGGAGTAAGGGTCATCCTCTTGTTTTTTGTTTTTTTTTTTTGCAAATGGAATCCAGTTTTCCCAAACTATTACTTGAAAGGGTCATTCATTTCCAACTGAATGGTCTTTCCCACCTTGTTCAAAACATGTTGGCCATTAATGTGAAGGTTGATTTCTGAGCTCTCAATTCCATTCCCATTGGTATTGTACATGTCTGTGCTGTGCTATCCTTTTATGATTACTGTGTCTTTGTAACACATTTTAAGATTGGAATTTGTGAGTCCTCCAACTTAATTCTTCTTTTGTAAGTTGGTTTCCCCATACATATTTGATGATCGGCTTTTCCATTTCTGCAGAGAAAGTTGTTAAAATTGCCATTGCAATTGCCTTGAATAAATAAATTGCATTCGGGGCTTATCAATATCTAATATTGTTGTCTTCCAATACATACAATGAATGTCCTCTCCTTTATTTAGACCTTATTTGATTTCTTTTAGCAAAGTTTAGTAGTTTTCTATGTACAAGTCCTTTCTATCTTAGGTTAGATTTCTCCATAGATATTTGAATATTTTAGTCACTATTGTGAAAGGTTTTTTTTCTTGGTTTCCTCTTCCAATTATTCACCAGTTGTGAATAGAAACATTACTGCTTTTTTGGTCTTGATCTTGCAGCCAATCACTTTGCAGAATTCATTTATTGGCTCTAGGAGCCCTGCTGTGGATTTTTCAGAATTTACTATGTATAAAAACATGTCATCTGCAAATAGGGAAAGTTTTAGTTCTCCCTTTACAAATTGGATGATTTCATTTATTTTTCTCACCTAATTGTTCTGGCAAGATCTTCTAGCATATTATTGAACAAAAGTGATAACACTGGACATCCTTATCTTATTCCTGATCTTAGAGGGAAAGCTTGCAGTCTTTAACCATTCAGTGGGATATTAGCAATAAACTTTTCATATATGCCCTTTATCATGTTAAGGAAGTTTCCTTCCATTCCTATATTAAAAGTGTTTTTCTAAAGAAAAGGGGCTGTATTTTGGTGAAATCCTCTTCTGCATCAATTAAGATAATCATATGATTTTTTCCTGCATGCTGTTAATGTGGTATATTTCATTAATTGATTTTCTTATGTCAAAACACACTTGCATACCAGGTATAGATCCCACTTGATCATGGTGTATAATTATTTTATTTTCATGTTTCTTTCACTTTGTCAGTATCTTGTTGAAGTTGTTGATATCTATATTATAAGACATATTGATCTGCAATTTATTTTCCTTGTGGCACGTTTTCTGGCTTTGTAAGACACTGATATTGGCCTCATAGAATGAGTCAGGGAATGTTTTTTCTTCTTGAATTTGAGCAGAATTGAAGCTATATTGGGGATTTTTCTTTTATTCATTATATACACAGTTTTTAATACAGTGTAAATCCTCACATATTTGAGGAAAATGGCTCTATAAGTAAAAGATTTTTCATGGTTATATCATTGAACAACTTCTCTAGAAGAAAATATTATCTTATAGTTTTCCTGGAGTCTCTCTCTCATGGTAAAGAGTTTCCTGTCTGTTTACGGCTGTTTCAGGTCTTATTCCCACTCCACCAAGGCTGGAGCTCAGATGCTAACTCCTCCAGGTGTAGGCATAGGGTTCCTCAAAGTGTACTGCAATCGTGTGGTTTAAGGATACATTTTAACTAAAGGCCTTGACACAGTGATTTCATTGATGTACATTGTAAGGGTTCTTTCACTTGTTTAAGGTTAGAGATGTGAATGAAGTCACTTTCATAGTCATAAAATTTTAGTGGTGGTTGTCTCATGTCATTTAGAGTCAAAATAGTGACAGAATGCATTCACACACACATGACATACATATGGTCTCTGTCTGGTGTCATCTGATATTAGAACAATTACTGAAGTGTTTCCCATGTACCTAGCATTCATATTGTTTCCTTACATTTTCTTCTAGCGGTTTTATGGAACTGGTTCTTATATTTAGGTGTTTGATCCACTTTGAGTTAAGTTTTTATATAAGTAAATGCATAAGGGAAGTGTCCTCTTTCATTCTATTGGCTATTGATATCCAGTTCTCCCATGATCATTCACTGAAAATACTATTTTTCCCAGTTCAGTGGATTTGTGTGCTTTGTTGGAGATCAGTTGACCGTAGATTTGGTGGCCTGTTTCTGTGCTCTTGATTTGATTCCATCCATCAGTACTTCTGTTTTTTGCCAGTACCATGCTGTTTTGACCATTTTGGCTTTATAAAAATCTTTGAAATCAGGATGTTTTAATCCTCCCACTTCATTCTTCTTCTTTAGAACATTATTAGTTATTGGAATTCTCTTTCCCTTCCAAAGAATTTGGTAACTAGCTTTTCCCAGTCTTCAAAGTAGGTGGTTGGAATTTTGATTGGTACTGTGTTGAATCTGTTGATATTGTTTGGTAGAGTTGACATATTAACTCCATTTAATTTTCCTATCCATGAGCAAAGAATATCTTTCCACCTATTTATATTTTCTTTGATTTCTTTTAGACATGTTATTTAGGTTTTCGTGTACAGGAAAGTAATATATCCCTAGTTAGGTTCATTCCTAGATACTAGATTCTTTTGGTTACTATTTTGAATGGAAATTTTTCATTAATCGACTCCTCAGTTAGTTCATTGCTTATGAAGGAAAACATTACTGATTTTTGCAAATTAATTTTATTTCCCACCACCTTACTGAGTTTATTAGCTCAAGTAACTTTGTCATAGATTTCTCAGGATTTTCCAAGTATAGTATCAAACCATCTGCAAATGATGAAAGTTTATTTCTTCATTTTCCATTTGGATGCCTTTTATTTCATTGTACTACAACTTCTAGCACAACATTAAATAATTGTGGTGACACTATTCCTTATGTTAGGTGGAAGGCTTTCACTCTCTCACCACTGAGTGCAACATGGGCTATGGGTTTTTCATATATGCCCTTTATTATATTGAGGAATTTACCTTGGATTCTTACCTTTTGAAGTATTTTTATCAGGAAAGGATGTTGAATTTTCTTGAATACTTTTTCACCATCAATTGAGATGATCATGTGGTTTTTCCTTTTCAATTTCTTAATGTGGTGCATTGCATTGTTTGATTTTCTTGGTTGAACCATGCTTGCATTCCTGGTATAAACCCCACTTGAAAGTGGTGCATAATTATTAATTTTTCTTTTTCTGCTTGTGCAGGCACTGGGAATAGATCCCAGGTCTCTGGCATCGCAGGTGAGAACTCTACCTGCTGAGCCACTGTGGCCCACCCTCATAATTCTTTTAATGTGTCATTGGATTAGATTTGCTACTATTCTGTTGAGAATTTTTGCATCTATAGTCAAGATGTACATTGGCTTGTAGTTTTCCTTCTTAAAGCATCTTTATCCGCTTTTGGTATTAGACAGATGTTAACTTCATAAAATGAGTTAGGTAGCATTCCCTTTTCCCATTTTTTGGAAAACTTTGAGTAGTATTTGTGTTGGCTGTTTTGTGAATGTTTGATAAAATTCTTCTGTGAAGCCATCTGACTGTGGGCTCTTATTTGTAGGAAGATTTTGATGACTGATTGAATCTCTTTACTTGTGATTCACTTATTGAGAGCTTCTGTTTCTTCTTCAGTCAGTGCAGCTTGTTCACGTGGTTCTAGGAATTTGTCAATTTCATCTAAATTGTCTAATTTGTTGATGTACAGTTGTTCATAATATCCACTTATGAATTTTTTTAATTTCTTCAAGATCCATGGTAACAACCAATCCCTCCTTTCTGGTTTGTTTATTTGCTTCTTTGTCAGCCTTGCTGGGACTCCATTGATCTTATTCATTTCTTCAAAGAAACAACCTTTGGTTTTATTGCATCTCTCTATTGTTCTTTTTTATCCAATTAATTTAATTCTGCTTTAATTTTTATTATCACAAAAGTGTGATCAAGGCAAATAGTGTATTGCTGTTGGATTCATATCCAAGGAACACAGCTCTCCACTTTGCTGAAAAAAGAACAGAATGTTCTCAAGAATGCAAAAGAGGTTGTATCCTCACACATTCTGCTCTGGACAAAACAGTTAGAGAGAGTGTATCCTCCTCCCAAGTCAAGGCTTAGAATTCCAAGGGACAAATGAAGTTGGATTCCTCACTTGTAGATTTAGTAACACTTTAATTCAAATGATCAAAAGGTGCTAGAAGGTTGGACATACACAAGTCAGAAGAATCCATGACTTGATTCGAGATACAAGCTGGATTTATTTGTTGCAACCTGGTCTCTGGGTAACAGTCAGAAGGAACAATATCCATTCTCTCCTGCCCAGTATCCGATAGAGAAATGACAGTCCAAGGAATTAAGTAAAAAGGAAATGTGATAATGAGATATAGAGTGAAAATTGAAAAGGAGAAGCTAAAAGATAGTTGAAAACACCACATCTCCTAACCCTCATCATGTGCCATCTTGTGATGTTTTAAGGACAAAGCCTTGAAGGATGACTTTTTCCAACTCAACTCTAATCAACTGAATGAAGTCTTGGAGAATAAAATTAGATTTAAAGTATATATTGAATAAGACACTGCAGAAATTCTAGTCTAGAATGTGCAGATTCTCTCCTCAATGTAAGTATTCCTTACCTGTTCCCTCATCTCAAGCTCACCATGACTAGGCTAAATGAAATGTCCTTTTTCTTCCTAGATACTTCAGCAGCTCTGGGAAACTTATGTCTGACTCATTGATTTCTAGTGCTACAGACTTCTTGCTTCACTGTTGTTATTACATCATCATCATATTTATATTGTCTTTTGATTATTGACCTGTTTTTAAATATATTCATTCGTTTTTCCATTTTAGTGTTGGTAGCTGGTTGTGTTGGATCCTTCTAAGAGGAAATAATATTTCAAATGCAATAAGACAATGAAGAATTAAGAATTTGAAAAATAATGCAGTTTTGAGGTTTTATGATAATTCTTCTGGAATGAATTGGCTCTTCCTAAACGTGAAGATTGAGAAGAAATGGAGCTTGAGCAGAGATGAGAGTTTCTGCACGCCACTAGGTGACCAGCAGAGAGGGCATGAAGTGATGTTGCCATTCCTTAGGCAATGTTCCTTTCAGCTGAACATAATTTTTATGACCATTATTTCCTTACTGATGGAGAAAATACATCTCTTGTTCTTCATTGTGTTCTCCTATGAAATTTTGGGGATTTTATAATTTAATAAAGAATTACTTTGCATGTAGGAGTCATCAAAGGATTAAATATAATAAACTGGGCTATGATCATAAAGTATGAATGGAATATAAACATTATGATCGCCATGAAGTTCTTTTATGGGTGGCACAAGTAACATACTAGTAAAATATATCATCATCAGTGAATTCAGTTGGGAAGGAATTCAGATGCAATTAAAGAGGGCCCAAACAAAACAGTGACTTACATAAATTAAAGCTTTATTAATCTTCCTGACACCTGTGTGAGATGAAAAGATACAGGGGTAATAAAACAGCTTAATGGAATTGCTAGGAACACAGGGTTAATTAATTATTCTCAGCATGTGTTTTTCATCCTCAAAGTCACAGAATAGGTGCTGCACAGACAGGCAATGAATCTATATCTGAGTTAAGAAGACTGGGAAAATACTCAAGGCAATGAACAAAAAGAGTACCCAATGGTCCTTTGTGAAAGCATTTTTATTGAACATATATTATGTACACATATTTATATTTATATTATGTTATAATCGTAATGAATTCTCAGAAAGTGAATATAGTCCATGTGACCAGAACCCATTCCTAGACATAGAATATGACCAGCCCTTGAAGCTTCCTCTGTACTGGAAAACAATCACCACCCCTTCCTTAGGGGTGAATATTCATAAATATTCACAAGTATAACAGTGCAGACTGCTTTTACCTTCTATTTTGTTGTGATTCTATCTGTCAACTATCTATCCAATAATTTCCCACCTTAGTCATTTGGTGCATACATTTCACTTTTATCAATTCTATTCACAATTTCACTTTGTAGAAATGGAACCATATTATGTATATTCTTTTGTGTCTTGCTTCTTTTACTCAGCATTATGTCATGAGATTTTCTTTTCCATTAAGAAAATACATGTTTCCTTAGAAGATCTACCTAAGACTTTGATTTACAACACTTTGGGCAAAATTGTGTCATACGTATGGTAGGCTAAACAATGGCCTCCTGAAAATGTACTCATCCTAAACCCTACAAACTGGAAATAAGTTAAAGGGTCTGGAAAATGAGAATCCGTATTGTAGATTTGGGAATTAAAGTTGCTAATATACTAACCTTAATCTCCTTGTGGTAAAGAGATTACTTTGGATAGTCTGGGCATGCCCAATGGAATCACAATGGTCCGCTAAGAAGACATCCACGCCTGTGTCAATGTGATATGATATGAAAAGGACTCAACTGGACATTATAGGCTCTGAAGGTGAAAATGGTCACAGGGCTAAAGTGTTCTCTAGAATCTGAGAAAGCATGAAAACACATTTGGTAATTTTGACTTTGAGAATTAATTTGCTTTGACAAAGGGAATAAGGTGGAAGTGGCAGTTTGCATCAAAAGACCTCAGCATGTTTCTACAGCTCTCCTTTGGATATCTAACTCAACTTTGTGAACATCTTTGTTTAAACACTTTAAACACCTCCAGTCTAGAATCAAAGGTTAATAGATAGACTCCACCTCTCAATAAGGGGAACTGCACAGTCTAATTGAAAGTACATGGATTTGGAGTGAAGTGGAAAAATAGGGCCAACTCTGCAAAACTCGAGAATTGAAAACAATAGTTATGCATTGTTTTAAGACTAATTTGAAGCAATTTCCCATAGGATCAACAGAAAATGATAGACATTGTCAGTCCTAGAACTGGAATTGTCTATGTATTTACCCACAAGCAAAATCAAATTTGTGGAAAACCATAACATATTCATTGGATCTGGAGCTGAAGAAGTACACTGGTTGGTGGGTTCAAACCCTCAGACACAGAAATTACGATTCTTTGAAATTTCATGGAACTTCAATACATCATACATATATGATGTCAACCATGTTGAAACAAAAGTTTAAATTATGCATGCTATTACTAATGGAGAGTGTGTTTTTTGATGATTTAAATCAACTCATGAAATAAGAAATCTTGATTTCCAAGTGTAAATATATTATGCATTGAGATTCAGGACAGGGTTCCATGCTCTGTATTCTTAAAGTAAAATAAATGAGATACTTTCCATTCCTCTAACCAAAATATCTGCATTTCCTCTAAACTTTGTCATAAATATTTAAGGTTTCATAGTGCACAATTTATTTCCTGACACTTTATCCAACTTTTATATCTGTAATGTTCAAAACTCCTCATTTTGAAAGGATGACTTACTCAAGAGCTTGAAATGCAGACCATTGATTCCTCAAAGAATTAACTTTTGCAAACCCTGGACATATATGCATGTCCATTCAAAATATGCTGCTCACCCCGAATGGAACCTGTAAAACAGTCACTAATACACTTCTCTGAAATCAAATGAAATAACAGTGCAATCATAAATGCTATCCTCAAATATATAAAAGAATCCTTAAAATAAAAAGCAGTTTATTCTTCCAACTGACTGCAATTCTGTTCACATTGATTATTTTTATGACTTCCTTTTAGTCATTGAATTAGGATATCTTTGTATGTATGTATTATTACTGCAGCCAAGTCTGTGGTGTGGAGATGTTGTGCTCCCTACATTGCTACCATTTGCAGTACAGTCACCACTTTATCACCTCTGAATCTCTCCTTCAGAGTTGATAAGGTGGTGACAGGTGGGTCTATGGGGCACTTGACTGAAATGATGGCTTTTCCTCTACATTTCTTTTGTCCTACAGCAGGTTAGCCTGGAGATGTTCACAAAGCTGAGATATATATCCAAGGAGAGCTGCAGAAACATGCTGAAGCTTCTTGAAGAAAATGGTCACTTCCACCTTATTTTCTTTGCCAAAGAAAATGGAACACTTTTAATCAAGTCTAGAATCAAAAGTAGAGCAATAGACTCCACCTCTCAATAGGGAGAACTGCACAGTCTAATTGAAAGCACATGGACTTAGAGTGAAGTGGAAAAATAGGGTCAACCCTGCAAACAGTCTGCCCCTAAAATTTGCAATACAGTTCAAAAAATTTTTATTGTGGTTTTTCACAACCCATGCCTTGAATAATTTCACCTTTCATTTTACCCTCAGTGGCATTGTAAAATTATTAGAGAAGCAAATGAGAGTCAAACGGTTATTTATAAGTAGCCATGGAATTTCTATTCCTGACCATGGAAGCTTCCTCAAATATAAATATTCCCTCCTATTCCTTGATTCCCAGTCAGAATTCTTATGCAAAGAGGAAATAAACCTTTTTCCTTCCCAATGCATTCTGGAAGGCAGGGAGTGCTTGCCTGACTTGATGACCCAAGACTTCTTGCAGTAACTCCAGAAACACAAAGAGGGGCACCTGATGGACAAGACACCCAAATGGAAAATCCTCCAACGGTGCATCCTTGGGGATCCTCTAGGTTTCAGTCTTGTTCATTCTCTCAGCCACGTGCTGCTCCCTCCTGCCACATTTGGTCTTAATTTCTATGTGTTCTTTACTCAATAGCTATGGCTTTCCTTTTCTAGATCTGACCTTTGTATGCGCCTCCATCTGTCATGGTCAGGTTCATGTATCAACTCGGCCAATTAGTGGTACATGTTTGTCTGGTTTGGCAAGTGGTGGCCTGTTATTTGCAATGAGGACATTTCATAAATCATGAATATATCAGCTGCATCTACAGCTGATTCCATTTGTAATCAGCCAAGGGGAGTGCTTTCTGCAATGATTGCTGCCCAATCTAATAACTGGAAGCCTTTTAAAGAGTATTCAGAAGAGACAGGCACTATTCCTGCTATGGCTTGCAAGTCTCTCCTGTGGAGTACACACAGACCCTCCATCAGAATCATCAGCTTCACAGCCTGCCCTTCAGATTTTGGACTCTGTGTTACCATGGTCACATGAAACAGTTTTATAAATTTTATATTTGCAAGTGTGCCCTGTTGATTCTGTTTCTCTAGAGAAACCTAACTAATACATCTTGGTAACAAGAGGGGGATTGACAAACTATGTTAGGTAGCAATGTCTAACTGAAGCTTGCATAAGAGTGAACTCCAGAGTAGCCTCTCAACTCTATTTGGACTCTTTCAGCCACTGATACCTTATTTGTTACAATTCTGTTTCCCCTTTTGATTAGGAATGCATTGTGGATCCCATGGTGCCAGGGCCAGACTCATCCCTGAGAGTCATTTCCCAAGTCACCAGAAAGACTTTCACCTCTGTATGTCATGTTCCATGTAGGGGGGGCAATGATTTCACTTAAGGAGTCAGGCTTAGAGAGAATGAAGCCACACCAGAATAACAAAAGAGGTCCACTGGAAGTAACTCTTAGTCATACTTATAAGTGGGCTAAGCTTCTCTATGTAAGGGAATATCTTATAAAACTTGTAATAGGAGGCAGTTTCCTAGACCATACACCCAAAGAGGGGGCACTGAAAAAGAAGTAGATATATAGGAACTCCTCAAAAGTAAACACGTTTGTGCATCAAAGAACTTTTTCAGGAAAATAAAAAGGCAGCCTATGCAATGAGAGACAATGGTTGGAAACTACTTACCAGATAAGGGTTTAGTATCCTGAATATATAAAGAGATTCCTCAACTTAACAACATAAAGACAAACAAGCAATTGAAAATGTACAAAAGAAATGAACAGACACTTCTCAGAAGAAGAAACACAAATGGCAAAACGGTCATGAAAAGATGCTCAACTTAACTGGCTATTAGGAAAATGCAAATCAAAGCTGCAATGAAATATCACTGGATACCCAGTAGAGTAGCCATTATCAAAAACCAGAAAACCACAAGTTCTGGAGAGGACGTGGGGAAAGAGGCACACTTATCCACTGTTGGTGGGAATGCAAAATGGTACAACTGCTATGGAAGACAGTTTGGTGGTTCGTGAGGAAGCAAAGTATACAATTGCTATATAATCCAGCAACCCAATTACTAGATATATATTCAGAAGGACTGAAGACAAGGACACAAATGGATATTTGTACACCAATATATATAGCAGTATTATTTACAATTGCTAAGAGATGAAAGCAGTCCAAATTTCCATCAGTGGATAAGATGACCCGTTCTGTGGATATCAGTTATCCTCTTTACCCATAAACTCCTAGCCTTGCCCAATGGACTCATGAACAAAGTGGGCATGGTGGGAGGGATGGAGGTTATGTATGGGCTCAGCAACATGGGCTTCCACTCTCCAAGACTGACTTGGCTACAGCCACTGCTGACTGTCTAATCTGCCAGCAGCAGAGACCCACACTCAGCCCCCAATGTGGCTCCATTCCCCGAGGTGACCAGCCAGCTGCATGGTGGCAAGTTGATTACATTGGGCCACTCTCTTCATGGAAGGGGCAGCAATTCGTTCTAACTGAAATAGACACATACTCTGGGTATGGGTTTGCTTTCCAGGCACACAATGCTTCTGCAAAAACTACCATCTGTGGGCTTACAGAATGCCTTATTCATCATATTGATATTTCACATAGAATTGCTCTTGATCAAGGAACACACTTTACAGAAAATGAAGTGCAGGAATGGGCATATGCTCATGGAATTCTCTGGTTTCATGTTCCCCATCATGCAGAAGCAGTTGGATTGATAGAACGGTGGAGTAACCTTTTGAAAACTCAATTATTTTGCCAACTAAGTGACAGTGCCTTGAAAGACTGGGGTAATGTTCTCCAGGAAACTGTATATGCTCTGAATTGGCGTCCACTGTATGGTGCTGTTTCTCCTATAGCCAGGATCCAAGGGTCCAGGAACCAAGGGGTGGAAATGGGAGTGGCACCACTTACTATTACCCCTAGTGTTCCACTAGGAATATTTTTGCTTCCTGTCCTTGTGACCATGAGCTCTGCTGGTCTACAGGATTTAGTTCCAAAAGGGGGGTGCTTCTCCCAGGAGAAACAACAATGATTCCATTGAACTGGAATATAAGACTACCACCTCGTTACTTTGGGCTACTCACGCCCCTGGATCAACAATCCAAGAAGGTGATTGCATTGTGGGGTGGGGGGATTGACCCTGAGTATCAGGGGAAAATAGGACAGCAACTACACAATGAAGGTAAAGAAAGGTTTTCTTAGAATGTAGGAGATCCCCTAGCACATCTTTTTGTACTACCAGGTCCTGTGATTAAAATCAATGGAAAACTGCAACAACCCAATCCAAGCAGGACTACCAATGGGTCTGAAACTTCAGGAATGAAGGTTTGGGTCACCCCCCAGGCAAAAAACACAGCCAACTGAAGTGCTTGCTGAGGGTAAAGGGAACATGGAACAGGTAGCGGAAGACAGTAGTTAAAAATATGAACTGACTTCCGGAGAAGATGGCGGCTTAGTAAGACGCGCGGGTCTTAGTTCCTCCTCCAGAAAAGCAACTAAAGAAACAGAAACAATACGAAACAGCTCCCGGAGTCACGACAGAGACCAAAAAGACAGCGTACCCCATTCTGGAACAGTTGAACAGGCAGGGAGAATCTGCTGCGGTGAGATACCCAAGGGGCGCGCGGTTTCCCGGCCGGGGCGGCTGGCGACTGGGGTCCCCTCCACGCACGTGGCTCCCCGGTCTGACAGGGAACATTGGATAGCGGGGCCCTCCCATCACGCTTGGCGTTTCGGGCCAGCTGGGCAATTGGGACCGGCACTCTCCCAAGCCGCGGCGGCCAGCGACCCCCACCTCCACGTGCGGTTTCCCGGGCCAACTGCCGTGCAGACAGACGAGCACCACAAGCGCCACCTACTGGGCAGGAAAAGAAAAACAGAGCCCAGAGATTTCACAGAAAAAGCTTTCAACCAGCTGGGTCCCACACCCAGGGAAATCTGATCAAATGCCCAGACACCAGCAGAAAATAATGGATGACGCTCGGAAAATTGAAGATATGGCCCAGTCAAAGGAACAAACCAATAGTTCAAATGAGATACAGGAGCTGAGACAACTAATGCTGAATATACGAACAGAAATGGAAAAATTCTTCAAAAACCAAATCAATAAATTGAGGGAGGACATGAAGAAGACATGGGCTGAACAAAAAGAAGAAATAGAAAATCTGAAAAAACAAATCACAGAACTTATGGGAGTGAAGGACAAAGAAGAAAAAATGGAAAAAACAATGGATACCTACAATGGTAGATCTAAAGAGACAGAAGCTACAATTAGTGAACTGGAGGATGGAACATCTGAATCCCAAAAAGAAACAGAAACTATAGGGAAAAGAATGGAAAAACTTGAGCAGGGAATCAGGGAACTGAATGACAATATGAAGCGCACAAATATACGTGTTGTGGGTGTCCCAGAAGGAGAAGAGAAGGGAAAAGGAGGAGAAAAACTAATGGAAGAAATTATCACTGAAAATTTCCCAACTCTTATGAAAGACCTAAATTTGCAGATCCAAGAAGTGCAGCGCACCCCAAAGAGAATAGACCCAAATAGGCGTTCTCCAAGACACTTACTAGTTAGAATGTCAGAGGTCAAAGAGAAAGAGAGGATCTTGAAAGCAGCAAGAGAAAAACAATCTGTCACATACAAGGGAAACCCAATAAGACTATGTGTAGATTTCTCAGCAGAAACCATGGAAGCTAGAAGACAGTGGGATGATATATTTAAATTACTAAAAGAGAAAAACTGCCAACCAAGACTCCTATATCCAGCAAAATTGTCCTTCAAAAATGAAGGAGAAATTAAAACATTTATAGACAAAAAGTCACTGAGAGAATTTGTGACCAAGAGACCAGCTCTGCAAGAAATACTAAAGGGAGCACTAGAGTCAGATACGAAAAGACAGAAGAGAGAGGTATGGAGTAAAGTGTAGAAAGAAGGAAAATCAGATATGATATATATAATACAAAAGCCAAAATGGTAGAGGAAAATATTATCCAAACAGTAATAATACTAAAAGTTAATGGACTGAATTTCCCAATCAAAAGACATAGAATGGCAGAATGGATTACGACCCAGCAATACCACTGCTAGGTATCTACTCAAGGGACTTAAGGGCAAAGACACAGATGGACATTTGCACACCAGTGTTTATAGCAGCATTATCTACAATTGCAAAGAGATGGAAACAGCCAAAATGTCCATCAACAGACGAGTGGCTAAACAAACTGTGGCGTATACCTACGATGGAATATTATGCAGCTTTAAGACAGACTAAACTTATGAAGCATGTAATAACATGGATGGACCTAGAGAACATTATGCTGAGTGAGTCTAGCCCAAAACTAAAGGACAAATACTGTAAGGTCCCACTGATGTGAACCGACATTCGAGAATCAGCTTGGAATAGATCATTGGTAACAGAGACCAGCAGGAGTTAGAAACAGGGTAAGATAATGGGCAATTGGAGCTGAAGGGATACAGACTGTGCAACAGGACTAGATACAAAAACTCAAAAATGGACAGCACAATAATACCTAGGTGTAATGTAACTAGGTTGGAACACTGAATGAAGCTGCACCTGAAATATGGTTTTTTGTTTGTTTGTTTGTGTGTTTGTATCTTTTGTTTTTGTTTTTTTCTTTTTCCTTTATATATATATATATTATTAGTATTATTATTTTAATTCTCTTCTCTATATTAACATTCTATATCTTTTTCTGCTGTTTTGCTAGTTCTTTTCCTAAATCGATGTAAATGTACTAAGAAATGATGATCATACATCTATGTGATGATACTAAGAATTACTGAGTGTATTTGTAGAATGGAATGATTTCTAAATGTTGTGTTAATTTCTTTTCTTTTTTTTGATTAATAAAAAAATTAAAAAAAAAATTAAAAAAAAATAAAAATATGAACTACGACCACGTGAGCAGTTACAGAAATGAGGACTGTGATGCTGTTTTGTTCTTGTTATACTATTTAAGTTGTAAGATATCAAGTTTAAGAATGAATATTACCCAAGAACTTGCACCCTATTCTGGAGAGAGTTAATGTGTTTCCAGTTGTATGCAGGACATTGAGTATTGTTAGGTGAAAGAAAAAAATGTGTGTTTCAATGTTTTTTATTTAGAAATTGGGTATGGTTACAGGTGATGTATATAGCTGCCAAGTTTACAAGGAGTGAACTGTCATGGTTAGGTTCACGTGTCAACTTGGCCAAGTGGTGGTGCCAGTTTGTCTGGTTGGGCAACTGCTGGCCTGTCTACTGCAAAGAGGACATATCATAGATTAAATCATGAGCACATCAATTGCATCCACAGCCGATTCCATTTGTAATCAGCCAAATGGAGTGTCTTCTGCAATGAATGATGCTCAATCGAATCACCGGAAGCCTTTTAAGGAGGATTTAGAAGAGACAGGTTCTTTTCCGGCTTTGGCTGGTGAGCCTTTCTTGTGGAGTTCATCCAGACCCTCCATTGGAATTGTCGGCTTCACAGTATGCCCTACGGATTTTGGATTCTGTATCCCTGCTCTCATGTGAAACACTTTCATAAATTTTATATTTGTGAGTGTTCCTGTTGATTCTGTTTCTCTAGAGAAACCTAATTAATACACCATCCTCACCCTTATGTCATTTACTATGTTTTATTATTTCCCAAAATGTAGATGCAACTGAATTATCTAGCAACTGATGAATGACTAAAGGGAATGCGGTATAGACACTCCATGTTAATGTTACTGATCCATTTAAAATAATGAACTTATGATTTATGCTCCAATGTGGGGGAAATGTAAGACATCAAGTTGAGTGAAATGATCTGGACACATGCAAAAAGACAAATATTGTATGATCTGGCATCTATGAAACACATAGAATAAGCAAATTCATAGAGAAAGATAGCAGATTATAAGATAGCAGTGATGAGGCATGAGGGGAATGGGATGACATGGCTTACTGACTATAGAGGTTCTGTTCAAAAGGATGACAAACTTTAAATAAAGAATGGTAGTGATTGTAGCTAAATAGAGTGAATGAAATTATGACCAATGAATCATATTTTTGAAAGTCATAAAAATATATAATATTGAGTTTTACTTTTATTCCAATTAAAAAGTAATTTAGTTTTTCAATCTAAAAATTGTTATTGTTATGTCATATTTAAAAGAATGTAAATAATAATGTATCCATTAACTAAATAAATTCAGCATAATCCAACAATATAGGGTGAGATTAAATGAGACATTCCATAGTAATCAGTAGACCCATGTCATGGTGCATTGAAAAAATCAAAATGCATTTGTTACAATTAATAAACATTTTATAAATGATGGACTAAATACCAGGTCCTAATTTATTATGCAAGCATTAGATTCCTAAGTGTTTGGCAAAGAAACATGAAGCAAAAGAATGTAGCATTCATGCTTTTATATCTAATGACTATAGCTTTCCACTTGGATGAAACAGACAATAGAAAATTTCTGGAGGCAACAAGGACTGTGTCCTCACTCAGACTCAACACTTTGGTCATCCAAAGGACCTAGTTGAGAGAAGTTTCCCAGTCCTCGACACTGGAGGAACTTTATGTCAAGGGATGCTGGCCTTCTACAAGGTTAGATGTATGGAAGGTAGATGAGTTCATGGAGGACAAATAACAATACTGAATTAATTTGCCTGAAATCTTTGTATCATGGAAACAGACACCAGGGAGAAAAAGAAATGTTCTAATCACACTACATTCCCAAAGGGATAAAATGGATCAGGTCTTGGAGTAACAAGAGGCAACCATGCTTAAAACACAGCTATAAAGAAGCTGTACATATCTCTTTGAGGCTGTCCCTCACCTTATGCAACTCCAAGCTAAATGGGACATGGTTGTTTCTTTGGGTTAACCAATGCCTGACTCCTTCCTGATGTCCTGTCTGGGAGTAGAGCTTGGTCTCCTTCACCAGGCACCCAGGAAAGAATTGAAAATCCACCTAGAGACCTTCTTTTCACTGACACCATCGAGGTTAGTCAGAGAGCCAAGTAGATGCTGAAGGAAGTTCCATGTTGAATGGAAGCTGAGAGCTATTATCTGCAGTCCTCTGAGTGTTAATTGAGTCTTATCCAGGACTAGAGATCTCCTTGCTTGCTTTTCTGTGTGCTAATAAATATATTTAGTAGTCATTACATTTTTAAAAGGGAAGTTTCCCTTGAATTCAGCAATGGAAGGGGTCAGTGGTAACAATTAAGCAATAGGAATGGAAGCCCAACTAGAATAATAAATATGATGGATAAAGTGAATCTAGAAAAGTAGAAGATCTGTCTGAGTAGCTTGTATGCAAGGCAAGCAGGGAAAATAGGGGGACAGGCTATGGAGGCATGTGCTGTGAAGGGAGGACATTTCCTTTTTATTTTCAAGACAGAACACATTCGAGAAATGTGTGTATTTATGGGAAAATCCCAGCTCAATGCAGGTAGACATGTTGAAAAATCAGTACATGCAACCAACTTTATCACATTGGTCTTTGCTATGAAATATGAAAAATTTTAATGTTGGAAAAGAATATGCTAAAACCACAACTTGACAATCTTTCCTTCTGGTGAGGTTAAGTGTATGTTGCTTTCTTATCCATTCACTTCCTCCTTTGGAAATTATTCAGATATTTACTTCTCTATGCTTAGCTCTGAGTGTTTTATTCTCTTTTCCAATTCTATGCTTTCAAAAAAATAACTGCAGGCTTCTCTGTAAGTGAGTTGGGATGTTTCAACAACAATAAACTTCATGTAGTTCAACCTATCAGTGTTATATGTTATGTTTCTCCCATTTCTTTTCTAAATAAGAAGTTATCTCATCTGAATTAATGTATCACTTATGTACATTGCATCTTGTTTTCACATTTCTGTTTCACTTGTGGGATTTTTCCAATTTTGGCTAGATCTGTTTCTAAAAATTACATCAGCCTCTGCCACCATTTAGAAGAACACTTCTTTCAGAATCTGCTGATTTTCACATTCATCCTATTCACAAATATGTGTGAATTCATATGTCTTTCTGTGGGATGAAATCAGAATTTCTACTGCTGCTTTTCCATGCATTTTAATACAAAATGTTTTAATTGTTTTTGAAAACCTTTAAAAAAGAATTTTCTCCATGCATTTTAGAAAACTGTGTTTGTATATTATATTGTTTCCAAGACATTTTCTATTTCATTATTAATCAATAGCAATATTATAAAATTATTTCTATTTTACACCTTGACTTTCTGAATGAAGATTGAATGATTCCATTCAATTTTGTCTAATACAGTTTTCCAATTACGTTGCAACTGTATACAACCTGGTTTCATTCATCCTGCCAGGTTTTTTTCATAAATTCATGGTTTCCTTAAATTTGTTGTCTGAAAAATGCATAATTTTTCACATTGCCTTCCCTAAAGTAGAAAACAGAACAAAGGATGAATCCTTTCACATCATTTGGATCAGACAGTTTACTGGAGAATTTAAAGTACAATTACAACTGTGCATATCACATAAAATCCTCTGGGAAATGTTACACAAAACAAGAAAAATCAGTGTCACAGAACAGATTGTCATCGTTTGCCCAGGATAACAGAAGGGTGATCTGGGAAGAGTTTTGAGTGATTGACGATGAACAGAAAAAGACTAAATGTGTCCTTTGGAACTGTCAAAATGAGGTCAAAACACAAAGCCCTAAAATAATGAATGATCATTGCACAAGGAAGTGAGTGAGGAATGTGCCTCATCCATCTGGGTCCTTACAAAAGCATGTGTTCCAATCAGCATGGGACAGACACAGGAAAACAGGAAGGTCATGTTGAGATGTGAAGACCATGACAGGCAGGAGCAGCAAACCGAGTCTGTAGGAATCTTGGCTCTCAGCCTGGCTCCGTTTTTACTCTGCATCCACACTCTTCCACCCAGCTCAAAGGACCTTTCGCATGTTGGCAGGGATTTTTTTCTTTTAATTAGTTAAAATAAAAAAAAACTATTGCTGTTGTTAGTGAAGCTTCTGAGAATTTGACCATTTCTCAGAGTCAGAAGTTAACCTAACCTTGTGATCTGTGATCCACATGCTTACGCATGTACAAGAAATGACAAAGATATCATGAGGTTATTCTGAATGCACCTGACTGTGTATGAGGCACTCTGACATTTCCCATGGGGTTTATTTACTCTAAACTATAATTATTGCAACATATGCTATTGACCCACTTATGTGATTTAAACTCAGAATAAATGAGAGTTATAACTTCCAATATTTTAGCAATTATCTGCTTATTCATGTTCACCTCATCATTGGCATTTCTGAGAAATCACGTCCTTTATCCCCCTTGAAATATATATTTCACCAGCTTATGCTATAGCTGGATACCAACTCATTGAGTCTGGGTGGAAAAGTATGTAGAATATTGAAACATTCCTAAGGACTGACCTCTCCAAGGGAGAAAATGGATGGCACTTAATAAAAACAGCACACGTATTCCTACCATCCAAGTTAAGCACACACAAGAAGTCATGGTCTCCTTTCAAGGACGTAAGGCATTAGATTGTAAAGGAAATGACTCCAGCTCACCCTGAATGTATGTAGGATATTCTATAAGGACAAGAAAGAAAAACTGCAAGGGGAACTAGTGGAAAGATTCTAGGAAGAGGGAAGCGAAAATATAAAGTCACTTAATATGGAAACTATGGAGTTCTGACAAAGCGGCAAGTCAAGTTCAAAGTCTTAGAGATCAGAAGGGTGAAGGCAGGTGGCAGTGAGAGGGGACTATGGCAAGTCAGCCTTAAGCATCCAGCTTGTGTGCGAAGCTATGGAAGGTTACGTCACTGTGCAGCATGAAGTCACCATGGGCTGCATGTCATGGAATGTGATCACCCATTTTATAATATGGAAGATGCCTGGCTGTATATGAATATCAACTCATTCTGTAATTGCTAGGAGAGTGGTGAGGAAATGAAACAGAATAATGGAATTGGGAACATGAGGTGTGGAATAAATGAGACATTTGAGAAGTAGAAGTAGCATCAGCCTCTTTTCATTACTTGTGATAGCATTTCTATCAGGATGGAATTATACAAAGTTTTTACATAGTGTAGTCATGGCTCAACCTTCTCAGGATGACAGATACCATGTTCCCTAGTATGTTGGTGAAAAATTTAGAATATGTCACTTCCTATCAAAAGTTATCAGAAAATACTTGGTGTATCCAAGATTCAAAACCAAAGTTTATCTGAGTTCAAAAATTTTACATTTAACAACTTCTACTGCATCAAAGAAAAATTGCAAGCAGGTGTTGTACTTATTCTATTTCCTTTTGGAAGATATTCTATTATTCTCTGTGATCATTTTACTCTTGGGTTGTTCAATCTCTTTGATGTTTTGCTTTGTGAAAAAGTATCACTACTCTTTTTTGGGTAAATTGTCTTTGCTCTTTTATTAGAATTCCTGGGCATCAAAGGGTATATCCTGGTTGGAATGCCACTAGAACTCAGGCAGGCTTCATTCAAAGAAGCCTCAGGGAAGACCTGAGATCATACTTATTCTCGAATCCACTTCATCTTCCTTTCTCTCAGCTTTTAAAGCAGATCTTATTTTATTTAAACACAAGATAAAAATGACCAGATCAAACAAAAACTCCTTGTTTACTTGTCCTTGTGGGATTTGCTGGATAAAATTCCATGTTTCCATTTCTAAGTATTTTCAAAATGCGCATCTGATGTTGTGTGTTCTCATAGTATTCACTCCAGACCTACTCCCTGTGGATGGTGGTGAGAAGAGGATGATATTAGCCAGGCCAGGAACTCGGGAGTGCTGTGTGTATGTGTGTGTGCATGCGTGTGCATTTCTTTGGAGGTGGCGTTTCACAACATTCGGGCATCTGAGCTCATAAATTCTAATAGTTATAGCATATAATACAGAGTTAAGGGAAACCAGCACATGGTGACTAAATGGAATACTACTCAGCAGCGAAAAGGATTAAGCTTTTGATACATGGTAAAAATGGACTAACATTGAATACATGATGTTGAGAGGAATAAGCCAGGTGCAAAAATATGCAGAAGCTATGTTCTCATTTATGTGAAATCCAGAGAAGTGGAGGATGAATTTCATTACTCAGGATCAAGTTGAGGAGGTGATATTGCTTCCTGTGCAGAGTTTCTGTTTGAGGTGAAGAAACAGGTCAGGAAATGATGTTGACTGTAGCAACGTGTTGTGAATGCACACTTCACTAGTGAAATAAACACATGATTATGGTTAAAATGCAATTTTTTAATTGCAAACTTTAAAACATATGAAGTTTTAAATTTTTATTTTAGTGTTAAATTCATGAAAATATTAATGTATATATTAACATAATAATTTGAGCACCGCACAAGGATATGTGGGGAAAGAAATTGACACAATCCATAACAGGTGCTAAGCTCAAGTAATGGCATGTAAGAATGTCTAAATGCATCTTAAAAGGAGGAAGTACTTAATAAATTGAGGTAAAATGAGAGGTGGTAGTTTTTATTACAACCATGACCTTCTTCATTGTTTGGACAAGGAGTCATCAAGCCAAGAGTGTGGGGCCCACGGTTTCACATCAAATGAATACAGTCTCCACTTCGTTGTACAGGAGAGAGCCAATTTCGACCACAAAGGCTGTATCTTCTCCCCATGTCAGCGCTTTGGAGATCTGAGGACCTCATCCAGGTGGGCACCTCCGCCACAATTTTTGGAAGAAACTGAAAATCATCAGATGGGGTGAATTGTTGGAGGTAAGATATATGGAAGGCAGGAGAGTCCATGGAGGAGAAATAATATAAAAGGGATTCACTTACTATTGGGATCAGAGAATCAGCAGGAATGCTTTCCTTTCTGTCCAGAACAGTGTCCCACAGGGTAGAAGTAATGAGGAAATGTGCCTTATGAGTGGTTATAGGAAAGCTGTAAAGATCTTCTCTGCTGCTGTCTCTCATCTTGTGCAACCCTGCCCTGGACAGGACATGCTTGTTTCCTTTGGAGACCCAGCCCTGGTGAGGGGACAGATACCAGACTCTTCCCTGATGTCTTGATGGAGAAAGACATTCACTCCCACTGCCAACCCCCCAAGAAGGAATTTGTACTTCCACATAGACACCTTCTTCTCATAGAGAGCATCCTGATGAGTTTGCAAGCCCAGCAGATTTTGCAGGAGAAGGTCCCAGAGATGGAAGCCAAGACCTTTTATCTGAGGTCACCTGAGAGCTGGTTCAGCCCAGACTAGAGCTGAGAGGTCATTGCAGTGGTTTTCTCCTAGTGTGATATTCAGTATATGTATTTGTCAGGTGAAAAAGATGTCCATTGGACTCAGCAATGCAGGAATTCCTGTTGACTGTTAGTGATAGAAATGTATGTACAACCAGTGGAGGGAATGAGTGGGAGATAGTGTTTCCAGAGAAAGCAGAATATCTGCCCATGTAGCTTTGTCCTAAATGGGAACAAAGAAGAATCTGGTATTAGCAATTTAGATATGGGTAGTGAAGTTAGGGCTTTTTCTTCAGAAAGCTGTATATGAGAATGTTTCTCTGTTGATGGCAGATCTGCTGTTCAATGGAGGTAGATTTTATGCTGCAACCACATTTCATGAGGCAAACAGTCCTACACTGGGTATCACATAAGGAAAGGTGATTTTTATTCAATAGCTCTAAGTTGGTATGCTAAAAACTTTACTTAGAAATTATTCCTTTATTGGGAAAGTTATATTAATGTGAATTTAATAGCCATTTAATCCTCCTATTTCAGTCGATTTTTGTTGAAGTCTTGCTCTGTATACTGGCACTTGAGTGTTTTAATTCTTTAGATTGAAACCTTTCCAATGCACAACTGGAGGTTTTCTTTTCTTTATTTCGTTTTTTTTAGC
This sequence comes from Tamandua tetradactyla, assembly GCF_023851605.1. Lineage (NCBI taxonomy): Eukaryota > Metazoa > Chordata > Mammalia > Pilosa > Myrmecophagidae > Tamandua > Tamandua tetradactyla. The sequence goes on along the minus strand of NC_135337.1, from coordinate 93,430,985 downwards.
TGCCCATCTTCTTCAGTTTTAGTTGTCTTTTGTATGTGTAGATGTGTTTAGGGCCATAGTGTGAAAGTTTATCAATTTCTTTTCACCAAGGTGCATACCGTTTGTGAGGTGAAATCCATCTGTCAGTGTTACATTTTATGTTTCTCATGCTGCATTTTGAATTTAGAAATTCTTCTTCCTTTGAATTAATAAGAATTAGTATTTTCTTTGCATTCCCCATTTGTTTTGCATCTCTCTTTTCCTTATTGCACCTTCTGCCTTTTGTATCTAATTGTTTATATAAAATACCATCACTTTCCTCCTTCACATGAAAGTGTTTTTATCATTTGAGCACAGGGCACCTTTGTCCTCTGTAATCTAGAGGGCATATCTGTGATTGTTTTCATAAGGAGGTAGACTTGTGGATTTACTCAGAAAGAAAAAGGCATCTGAGTGGTAGAAAAACATAAGCTCATCTCATCCCCTGAAAAATCATTCATTCACTGCCAGGAAGGAACCTCCTAAGCTTTTTACAGATATTGATTTAACATCTTAACCATCTCAGGAAGATGCCTACCCAATCCAACTCTGTAGAGGGGCCTTATTAAGATTTAGGAGGTGTTCTAGTTTGCTAGCTGCCAGAATGCAACACACCAGAGATGGATTGGCTTTTAATAAAAGAGGATTTATTTTGTTGGTTCTTCAGAGGAAAGGCAGCTAACTTTCCACTGAGGTTCTTTCTTACATGGAAGGCACAAGATTGTCTCTGCTGGTCTTCTCTCCAGGCGCCTGGGTTCCAGCATCTTTCCCCGGGGTGACTTCTTTCTGCAGCTCCAAAGGCCTGGGCTGAGCTGCTAGTGCTGAGATGAGGAATGCCAAGCTGCTTAGCAGTGCTACATTGCAATCTCTCATTTAAGCACCAGCCAATTAAATCAAACATCAGTCATTGCAGCAAACATGCCTCCTAACTGACTGCAGATGTAATTGGCAGCAGATGAGGTTCACGTACTATTGGCTTATGTCCGCAACAACAAGACTAGGTATGCTCACCTGGCCAAGTTGACAACTGAATCTAACTAACACAGGAGGGTTTGGCCCTGATCAGATTTCAACAGTTGAGGTATGGTAGATCTGAGCTTTAGAATCAATTTCATCTCAATGGAAGATTTTTTTTGTGTTCAATATCATTTACATGTCTTCAGCCACTTCACATAAAAGATTCTATGAATGTGTGCTACTTACTATAATTTCTTTTGTGAAATATTCGTTAGTCTTTTTGCTCATTTTACTCTTGGGTTTTCAATCTGTATGGTGTGTTTGACCCTGTGAAAACACCACTACTTTTATTTTGGTTAGATTCATTTTTACTCTTTTATTATTTCTATGGATATCTGGGTATATTCCCAAAGTGGGGATGTCACCAGAACCAAGGAAAGTTTCTTTATCACAATCCCTGAGGGGTGACTTGAAGTTAGATTATACTTTTCAGTCAGGAAATGGCATTATCTCTCTCTTTCCCTGCAGAGCAAGTATTTTTTTATGTTTCCTTAAATGCAGGGCAGAAAATTGTCATATCAAAAGGAAGACCCTAGTTTTCATATGCAAGGAGAATTTCCAGCTGGAATTTCTGAGTACCATTCCTAAATATTTTGTGGAAATAATACAATGTTGTCAGCTTGCACTGTACTTACTCCTGGCTTACTCAGTTTTTGTGGTGGTGAGAAGAAGGTGGTTTTCACAGGGTCCAGGAGACCATTTTGCAGTGTGTGTATCTGCATCTCTGCGCTTGTGTGTCCATGTATATGAGTGCCTATTTTTCAGTGTGTATTTGTGTTTGTGTGCATTCTGTGTTTGTGTGTCTCTGTGTGTGTATGGGCTTATATCTTTGTGTCTGTTTATGTCTGTGTCTATCTTTGTGCATGTATGTCTGTGTTTCTGTGTCTGTCTTCATGTGTGTGTATATGCCTCTGGATGTGTTTCTATGAGTGTGAATATGTATGTTTGCTGGGGTTTCCCCATTCATCAGGTCAGCAGATTGAACCCAGGGCTTCAATTCACATCTCATGTGCCCCTTAAGGGACATGAAGACTTCTATGTGTACTCTGATGGAAACCTATCTACGTAATGTCATTTTATGAGTGGCTGAATTACAATGCAGTATGCATCATGTCTGCAGTGAAAGTGTGGGTATCCACCGGTAATGAATGGGATCCTAAAAATTGGCATGTGGCCTATATGTGATGATGATGTTGGGGAGACTATTGAAACCCTGGATTCTGCTGAGTCTTTGCAGGAGAAAACTGCAATATTCTGCTCTGAGCAATGAGGCTTCCCAATTTCAGCAGAAGATATTAACCCTGTTTCACTTGATGACACTATAATGGAATGCCTGAGGTAGAAGCCAAGTGGCAGAAATTAATTGCCATACCAGGTGGACATGGTTACAAGAGTGTAGAGCAGAGAAGAAGCTGAAATCAGAATATCCTGACTCACAGTGACATGTTGTATTGGTTCTTCCACTTGGGGTACCTAGAAGTGAAGTGGATGGGCAGTCTACCAGATTCTTTCTTGCTATCCATAAGCACAAGAGTTTTAGTTCAAGTGAACAGAAGCCTAACTTAAATTACAAAATATTCATAGCCCCTCAGTCACTTCCCAGACTCAAGACAACTGAGAAGCCCAGATCCCTTTGAAGGAAGCCAATGCCAGGATACCATTGGAAAGGACTCTGCTATACTGCCCCCAATTTATAGTTTTGTTATTCCTCCCAAGTGTCCCAAACTATACCAATGATCTTTTACCTGGGTGTTTGTGCATCAAGGAAAGGAAATGATAATGCATTTCAGGTATTTAGACACTGGGTTTGAAATGATAATAATTGTAGGAAACCCAAAATGTCATCATGGTCCCCTAGAAAATATAAGGATTTATGGAGTTCAGATGAACAGGAGTTGTTTTAGCTCAAGTCTGTCTCTACAGTGAGTTCTTTTGGTTACCACCCTGTTCTGTGGTTATTTATCCTGTTCCTGAATGCATAATTGAAATAGACATGATCAGCAAATTTCCTGAGGTGTGGAATGAGCATTATTATAGCAGGAAAGGCCAAGTGGAAGGAACTTGATCAGTGTCTACATAGAAAATAATGAAACCAAAGAATACTACATTCCTGGTGGTATTTCAGAGATTAGTACCCCCATCAAGGACTTGAAGGATGCAGGGATGGTGATTCCAACTGCATCTCCATTCAGTTCTACTTTTTGACCTGCACAGAAACAGATGGATCTTAGAGTATGACAGTGAATTTTCATTAAGTTATTCAGGTGGTGAGTCCAACTGCAGCTACTGTGCTCATCAGTTGAGTAGTCACTGTGCTCACCAGTTGAGCAAGCTGAAGAATGAAGTTATCTGAAGATCATTTAAAGATAATATTTTTAGTTAGGATGTAGGCATCTGAGTCAGGATGCATCTTAATTCTATTCCTGGAGGCCTTCTAGGGAAGACCACAGAGAGAAAACAACAGAAACTTACTGGAAGGTAATAGAAGCCAGAAGGTAATAAAGATGATATTTCAGAGAAAAACCAAGAACCTTAGGATTGCAGGCAGCCAGTCCCAGAACTACACAATCTCTAAGGACTGTGCCTTGTTAACATTTAGATTTTGGATTTGTAGCCTCAAAAGAATGATCCAGGAATAAACATTATATTCCTAATGTTTAATCTAACCCATTGTATGGTATATGTTGTAGAAGTTGGGAAACTAACACACCTGGTATGCAGCTATTGACCAGGAAAATAGATTTTTTGACACTTGTAAAGATCTACATGAACAATTAGTTTTCAGATGGCAAGGCCTGAAATACATCATCACTGACTTACACAGGGTCTATCAATCTCCATTCTATATCAATCTCCATTCTATATCATGCAGGGACTTTGTCTCTTCACTCCATAAACATCCCACTGTCCATTATATTTATGGTATTGTGCTGAATGGATCTAGAGAACAACAGATAACAGCTACTCCAAACTTATTGGTAAGGCATTTGCGTGTCAGAATGGAGCAGAAAAAATCAATTCAAGTTCAAGGGCCTTGGACATCAGTGAAATTTCTAGGTGTCCAGTAGTGTGGGGCATATTGAGATATCCCTTCTAAGGAGAAGGATCAGTGGATGTATCTGGCTCCCTGTACCACCCCAAAAATGACAAAACACGTATTTGATATCTTTGGATTTGGAGGCAATATATTCCTCACTGGGTGTGGTTTTCCAACCCACTTACTGAGTGATCTACAGGCTATTAGTTTTGACTGATAACTTTGATGAAAAGAAGTGTCTACCACAGTTCCAATCTACCATATACAATGCTCTCATATGTTGGTCACATGATCCAATGATTCTGGAAGTTTCAGAGGGAAATTGAGAGGTCATATGGTGCCTTTAGCAGACCCTATGGTAGACTCACACTGCAGCCTCCAAGGAGTTTGGAGCAAATTCTTACTGTCCTCTGTAGATAAATACTCTCCTTCTGAGAAACACCATTTGCCGTGCTTCTGGGTCTTAGTAGAGGCTTGACCCGTGTTATCCATGGGCCACCATATTATAGTGGACCCGAGTTGCCCATCATGAGCTGGGTACTTTGTGATCCACCAAGCTTTAAAGTTTGGTGTGCACAATAGCACTCCATCATCAAATGACTGTTGTATGTAAGAGATCTGGTTCATGTAGGCTGTGAAGAAATGAGTCATTTGCAGGAGGAAGTGAACCAAATGTCCATGGCCTCCATTCCTGCCTCATTGCCTTATGTTTCACAGCAGCTGCTATGGCTTCTTGGACAGTTCCCTATGATGAATTGATTGAGGAAGGGAAATTTGCATTTTGTTTTGAAATGACATGATATATAGGTACCACCTTTAAGTGCACAGTTGCATCACTGCTGCACCTTTCTAGGCTATCCATGAAGGAAAGGGATGGATGGAAATTCTCATGGTGGGAAGAGCTTTGAGCAGTGCACCTGGATATTCACTTTGCTTGGAAGGAGAAAGTTCCAGAGCTGTATAGGTTTACCAATTTTTGGATGGTGGAAAGTGATTTGGCTAAATGATCAGGGTTTTGGAAGGAATATGACTAAAATATTTTAGACAAAGCATTCTGGAAGTCTTGAACATGAAGAAAGTTGGACTGCACATAACCCAGGTGTCCCTGGAGATTGGGAGAGTGATGGTGGAGAGGGAGGAGTGGCAGCAGAGAGCTTGATGTTTGCTAGATGGGTGTGACTACTGAGTGTTGCATCCTAAGAAACAGAGCTCAAGGGATATTGAGGAATGATGAGAAAGAAAGAAAGAAAGAAAGAAAGAAAGAAAGAAAGAAAGAAAGAAAGAAAGAAAGAAAGAAAGAAAGAAAGAAAGAAAGAAAGAAAGAAAGAAAGAAAGAAAGAGACAGACGGGATCAGGGGACTGAAGCTTAAATTTAACAAACAAAAGACAACTTTATTCTTATCCAGGAACTGCTTATGTTCTGCAGGGTGACAAAAGGCATGCATGAATTTCCTAATGGAACAGAGAGCTTATTCTTTAGTGCTCTCTTCCTTTATACTTAACATAACCATTTGGCATAAACATTCTCTTCCTCCCAGACTGCTCTACATAACAATCTCTGCAGTTTACTGCCGCCACCCTGAGGCCAGTTGCTCCCAACAAATTCTGCAGGTATTGTTTTAACCCTTGGTTCCTACATTTCCCTCTTTTCATGTTATTAGCCAAGGTGACTGTGCCTGCCTTAGATTGCTCTTAAACTCTGAAGAAAGGGTCTTACCTAGCATTGGCTACCAGGCAAGCTCTCTGACTTTGATTGGGGAGGGAGCCAAGAGTTTGTGCAAGAATCGCACCGTTATAGTGGGTTTGCTTTTTGACTGTTCCTGGCTTAGGTTGCCCTTAAGCTCTGAAGGAAGGGGCTTACCCATCATTGGCTACCAGTCAAGCTTTCTGACTTTGATTATTTGTTGTTTAACACAGCTGAGAAGAAAGAGAAAAAGTATAAACAACCCAAACCTAACAATGAAATTCCATCAACCACAGCCATTGTGATAATTCCAATAATTCAAATGACAACTATAATAATGCATCCAATTAGTCTCTTAGACCTTTTCAGATACTCTTTTGCCAAATGGATCAGGACTCGTGTTTCTGGAGAGGACTGCCAGGATCTTGACATCTGCACTGGCAGCCAAATACCTCTTCTTCTCCATACTGTTACAATTGCCTCATTTTCCTGCAACATAAATGCTTGGAGACAAGTAAATAGAGAATAATTCTCACAGTTAATAGTTTGATTTCTTATATGCATATAGTGTTTATGGCTGCTACTTAAAGAGAAGTTATAGTTACTAGAATTCACTATAAAAATTGGTCCCAGTCCTAGGAAAATTTTCCATAAATTCATCTGAATAATGGATTTATCATTCCAAAAATTTGGCACAAATCATCCTCTATGTTTAAACTCTGATTTTGCTTGCCTGTCCATATAGTCTCAGTTATCTTCAAACTCACATGGGCTGCATCTCTTACAATTCCATAGGAAACATTAATTATGATGACTGCTTGATCCATATGACATTACTGCTATCCATTCCAACTTTCTTTCCCATCTAATGGGCAAGTATCATTTGATTCCATAGAGTTATGCATGTGGGTCTTTCTAAAAATGGAAGAGTTAAATTTGATACCATTTTTCTTCTTCTTTCAGTAGTTTTGGAAGTCTTGAATCTACTGGACCTGGGAATCCTAAACCTGTATTCAGATATTTTGGTAAAGTTGGATCTTCCCATGTTAGGGCTAGCAGCAAAGGTGGGTTAGGAATATAAACCCAATAAATATAATTATGTCCCTGTCCTTCAGCAATTAAACTTATATGTCCTATAATATACATTACCCATTTAGTTATTATTTTCATCCGGGTTGACATGTCTGGGTTTTATTATCTTCAAGGGAATCCAAACGGAGTTTCTGTCATCTGCAATGACAAGAGCAAATCCCCTACTCAAACCTTTATCATGCCTGGTTTCTATAACTCATCTTTAACATCTTTTCAATAGATTGGGTGCAGCTGCAGTTCTGTTTGGGTTGTATCATTTTTCTTTTCCAAATTACTAAAATGTTGTTCTTCAGGAGTCTGTGATGAATTATCAAAAATGTTTAAAAAATTTAAAGTAAACAGTGCTTTTGCTATTTGATCTTTACGTGTACTTATTTTCACAACACCATCCTCCTGATCATCATCTCCACCTTTTTGTTTCAAGAGCATAGACTTTAATGTCTGGTTTGCTCATTCAATAATTCCTTGCCCAGAGGGATTATGTGGAATTCCTGTGATATGAGTAATATGAAAAGTAGTACAGAATTTATGAAATTGCTTTCCTGTATAAGCAGGACCACTTGCAATTTTAAGAGATTGAGGGCATCCCACAACAGCAACAGCATGAAGTAAATTTGATCAAAAATGGCAGAAACGTTCTCCAGATTGTGTGGTAGCCCAGATGAAATGAGAAAAGGTGTCTATGATAACATGTACATATTGCATTTTACTAAAATGTGAACATGAGTAACTTCCATTTGGAATGATTCATTTGCTTTTTGACCTTAAGGATTAACCGCTGATGCAAATTGGAGTGCATTTAAAGGTCTGCAGGTTGGACAAGTCCTAACAATGTCCTGAACTTGCTGTTTAGATAAAGATGGAAATTTCTTTCACAACCCTTTGCTACTGATATGAGTCAATTTGTGAAATACTGTGGGATCCTGAATTACCCCTACAATAGTATCTGCTTGTTCATTTCGTAATGACAAAGTACCTGGAAGACTAGTATGAGCTCTTATATGCATGATAAAAAAGAGGATTAATTCAACTTTTGACTAATGTTTGTAAATGTAAAAGCATTCGGGACAATTCATCTCCTTTAAACAAAGAAGCTGTCTCAATGGGAGTAACTGTTTGGCAGACATATTCAGAATTAGAAACAATATTAAGAGATTGTGGAAAATTTTGCAATATTTGAATTACAGCTGCAATTCAGTGTACTGGGCAAAGATATAAGGTGTTTTCGAATTTTTGTTTCCTGTTGCTGTAGCATATGCTGCCTGTCCATTACTATTACCACCAGTAAAGATGGGAATGTCTCCCTCCAGTGGGGAAGCCTGAACTATTTTAGGCAAAATCCATTGTGTTCTTTTTAGAAATTGTAAAAGTTTTGACATAGGCAAAGGATTATCAATTTGTCCTTTAAAATCACTTAAAGCTATTTGCCAAGAGGTATTAAAAATATATAGACTTTGAACCTCTTTGTTTGTGAGATCACACACTATGTGATTAGGTTCATGACCTCTTAATTGATAATATTTTTGGTGACTTTTGGCTATTAAAGAAATGATATTTTACAGATATGTGTTTAAGCATTTTTGTCAACTGTTTGGTAAAAAAATCCATTATACAGCACCAGCTTGCCAAAATAGGCCTGTGGGAGATTTTAAGGTAAAGAAAATAATAAAATCAACAGGCTTTTCTAGATCTATTTGAACAAGCTGTCCTTCCAGAATGCATTGTTCAATTAATTGTAACTCTTGTTCAGCCCCAGATGTTAATTGTCTTTGCTTAATAAATCAGATCTCCTTGTAAAATATTAAACAGTTTCTGTAATATATAATTAGGTATCCCTAAATGACAGGTAGCAAAAATGAAAGCAAAGTGTCAATATGACGTGTACCCATAATAAATGGCCAGATTTTTAAAAATGAATTCATTGTATTGATAGAAAAGGAATGCAAGAATGTGGATTCTTTATAATTGGCTGTGCATTTTTGGTAATTTTAAATTTATTACATGCAGTTTTTATGATATTTTCCCACAATAGTGGCCAAATTCCAATTTGCTTACATGACCAGGCCCAGTTGGGTCCTCTGAGACCTAACTAGGGACCAAGAGAAGCTTCCTGGGACTTAGATATCTTTATTAAATTACACCTCCTTCTGGGGGGATAGCCAGTCCTCCCAGCTAGAGTGCACATTTGAACTGTTTATTACCAAGGTCATGCAATAACAACATCAGTGGCATGTAATGGGAACATCAGGTGAACAAAACAGACTCCACAAGAATATTTTTCCTTGCATTCATCCCTCAAATCTAATCTGCTCCCCAAATAAGCCATGGTTATTTTGGGATAAATTTAGTTTTTTCATATGTAGTTTATATAAACACTGGGCAAAGCGTTAAGATATTTTGCCTTAAAGGAATTTAGGTATTTATATGATTTGAATATTATTTAAACAGTAATAGATTCACTTACAGCAATATTAATTAGATTAATAGATCAAGCCACCTGGTTTGGGGCAAGAAAAGAAAGTTTTTTGCCTGCATAATGATACCCCAGAGAAAATCAGTATTTTTATGCAGATAAAAACTTGATAAAAGTTAGCATGAGTTATTTTGAGAAAACACAGACTCTTTGCTTTTTACACTGATTATTTAGAAAAATGTTTTTTTTGTATCTTTTCGTTAGAACAGGCTAAGATTCCTAGAAAACGTTGTCATTTTAGATTCATTAAAACTTTCTTGATTTTGACCAAAATTTTCATTTTTACAAACCCTCAGTGATAACTATATTAGTTAAGGCTTTGTCCTACATTTTTCTTATTTTGTAACAGTTATTCACCTCATGTTAGGATAAAACTATTCTCTTTTTCCTATGACAGAAATGCATCTTTTATCTTTTTCATGCTTAAGTCATTATTTTAAGCAAATATTTTACCACATGTAATTACCATCAAAATTAAATTTGTTAGAATAATGTTAAATACTTACAACACTTTATTTAATGCATATTTGAAACATCAATATATAGTTTTTAACAGGAATTTTCAGTTTTAAATTTCTGAAAATATATTTCTTTCTCAAATATGAATAAGAGCTAAACTCATGACCAGTTTCTAAATTGCTGTTTGTTGAAGATCTAAGTTAACAAAAGGAGATAGGGCTGCCATTCCAATTCCTTGTCACAAGATTTTATTTGTAGCATTGGTATAAATTTTAATAGAACAATTATTTATACAAAACAAAAGTAACTTAATAGAACACTTTGAGTTAGAACTACAATCCTGAATTGCATACCTCTTAGGGAACTAATCTGTGACAATACTCTAGGAACCATTAATGAGTACTGAATTTGGTTTGGCATGGCATTGTTCCTATAGAATACTTTTTTGTTTCAGGTGTGCATGAATTTTTATATAAAGGCAGCTTATTAAAAACAAGCTCAGAAATTATTTTTCTTAATCTTTCTCTACTAAATGTATGGTAAAGAACCAATTTTTTAAATGTATTATAATAATAGAGCAGTTTTAGGAATTATAACTGGTTTGGGCAAGCCAGGTTGTAATGAGTCCATAGGTTGACCTACAGCATTAACTATTATTAAATCAGTCCAGGTCTTGTTTTAACCTTTGGCTCCTACAGTTATTCACTTCAGAAGATGTGATATAGCAAAAGATTGGAAATGATTCCAATGTCCTTCAGTGTTTAAATAAGTTACTCTGCGTAAAATAGTATATTATGAGCAATATAAGGTCTTGTGGAATGACTTTCAAAATATATTCAGTGCAGAATTGCATTTATCATATACTTCTATTTGCTTTATACATGTAAAATACCTCCAGAATTGCATTTAAGAAATTGACTACATTGTTTACCTCTGGCGTGGGAAACTAGGTGGCTGGACCACAAGTATGGGAAAACTTTTTGCTGTGTACTGTTTGAACTGTTTGAATTTTAAAGTGGATGATTTATTCTTTCAAAATATAAATGCATTTTAATAAATGCATAAAAACAAAAACAAAACAAAAGAAACCTGGCAGAATCCTACATGTTTTTATGCCATTATATAAGATGTAAATACAAATAAATTTATAGAGATTGAATAAAAGTGTTTGTTTGCTCTGACAGAAATAGATTAGTGGTTCCTTACAGCTTGAGAAAGATGGTTGGATTGAGAAGTGATGGCTGAAGGGTATCGTTTTTTTCTTTTTATGAAGTCGTGGAAATAGGCTCTAGAATTCTTTTTGGTGATGAATGCATAACTCTGTTCATTAACTAGAAGACATTCATTTTACACTTTGATGGATAGCATGGAACATGAGTATATGTCAATAAATTACTTCACAAAAACTGTGAGCCACTGAGGGTCCCTTGTAGGAAATCAGGCATTGTTGATGATCAATGCATGATTGTGCAGGAATAATTTGTGATTATAATAATTAATGATAATTAATGATATTCTGTGAGGCTGTTTTGGCATTATTTTAAGCTCTTGGAAAGTAAGACTTTATTCATAAGGATTGAAGAGCGTTTGAATATATAGGAGATAAAATATTGGATGATAGAGTATCGTCAGGATGATGAGAAGGTTCCCAAAGATGGTGATAAGGTACCTGGACAGGAAGAGGCCAAAAACCAAGGGCTGCAATTCTTGTTCCTCTGAAAATCCCAGCAGAAGAAACTGTATTTCATTTATTATTTCCTGACTCCATATGTATGAAGGGACTACAAGGAAATGTTAAAAATGCATGTCAATATTTCAAACATTCAAGCACACACAAGCACATGCACCCACAGGGCATCCAGTGGCTTCCTGGGACAGTGAAAATACCAGGGTTTTATCACCAATAGCCACACTTATTTGGCCAGAATTGAATACATGCCAGGCTGAAAACATCAGAGTGTTTTTTCCAAAATATTTACAAATCACATCCAGAAATCCCAACTGTTTAAACTCTCAAGGAAATGTGAAATATGAGCTTTATTTGTTGTGGTTATATTCTACATTGTTTGAAAAATCATAAATTCTGCTCAATAATAAAATAAAGGGAGACAGAGGGGGTGAGAGAGGGAGGGAGAGGGCTCAGTGAAGAGAACACGAGGGTAGAGAGAAGTTTTATGCTCAGGTCATCTCTGAGAGACTGTGATGAAAAAAATAATCTCAATTGATTCTGTCGACATTCCAACACAATTTATAGTCTCTGAACTCTCTGATTCACTACTAAACGTTGAAAATAAAAAAGCAGAGGTATTTTTTGCAGCATCAATATGCCATACCTATTCTACACCTAAGAGTACAACTAGCAAATTTAATAAACCAACATTTCTCAAAAGGAAATGTAACAAGGACCAAAAGTTGGGGTATTTTTTGAATTGGTAGCAGACATTTTAAGTCATGTTCAGACTATGCATTACAGGACATACTTTCTATAAATCGAGGTGTGCCTTCCATTTAAAAAAAATGCAGTCAGATTAGCCTGATTTGTAATCTCTGAACAACCACATATTATATGTCAAACTTTTGAAAGGGAGAAAACAACTTTAAATCTTATCACTTTCTGCCACATAATCCTCCTACGAAGTTTGAGAGACTTAATATGCATGAAAACTTAACATAGCCTTTTCCTGTCAGTAAATGAATTGTTATCACAGGTGATATGCTGAAGTTGATTTTCCCTAAACCACTCAAATTATCCATTATTTCTACACCTCCTTGTCCCTACCTCCATGGACCAATTTCATTTCCTTATAATTTCTCCTAAGGATTGCACACTGAGCAGCTCTCTAGCTGCAATTCCCTTTGATCCAAAAAGAACTTCCTACAATACAAATATGATCATGAAATTCCACCAGTTATCAGCCCCTGTCATTCCCCACGGGACAAAGATGAAAAAACATACTGTAGCCCCAATTCAAGCTTGACCCTCCATGACCAACCTGTCAGTATCCCTTCACACTGTGGTCTGGTCTTATGAATGCTGTTCTCCAAGAAATTGAAACTGACTTACATCTTTGCCAGATTGCCAGAATTTCCATGCTAAGCAATACTTCTGCTTCTGTCTGCATGGGATCTCTCTGACAGGTTGACCGAATTTTTCGTTCCTGTCCTTCTGGAAATTCCAGCACCCCTTCAGGTTAGCCTGGAGACATCTCTTTCATGATATTTGTTCTTAATATCCCCATAATAAGGGAACTTCTTGTATACACTTAATTTCAGTGGTAGCAAATACAATTGTGACTTGTTATCTTTTGAAATCCAGGTGTTTCTGCTAACTGTGAGTGCCTTTTCCAACGGAACAATGTTCTACATTGTTTAACACCCTTCACCTAGATTACTTGGCATCATGTTATGAATTAATGAAAGAAGGTCATTAAAGAAAAATTGGAAATCATGAAAAAGCAAAAGTCAAAAATCCTAAATTAGGAGTGAATACATATTAGAGGCATTCTTTTCATATTCTGAGGCGATTACATTAGAAAAAAAATATTTTTTGAATTTTGCCAGCTTTTCCTTATTTTTGGTCTTTTTTTTTTCACATGGGCAGGCTTGGGGAATTGAACCCAGGTCTCTGGCATGGTAGGCGAGAACTCTGCCACTGAGCCACAAGATTACATTTTAAATAAGAAATGTAGAATAGAATAAATAAATTATGGGCTGACTTTTCAAAATTAATTTTGTGTAAACCCATCACTCTGTAATTCGAAAAATAATTTTAAAAACACTTCACAAAGTGAAAAAAAACCACTATGTAAATGGAAAGAAACCAGACACAAAGTATGGAGCACTATATATTGTATGATTCCACTTATATAAACTATAAATATAAATAAATCTATAGAAACAAAAATAGATAAGTGGTTATTTAGAGATGGGGAAGGATAGAGGGATTGAAATTTGACTTATAACAGGCATGGGGTTTTCTTTTTGGGGTAATCAAAAGCTCTAAAATTCATTGTGGTGAAGCATCCCCCACTCCATGGTTATACTAAAAACCATTGCTTATACACTTTGGATTATGTACTCATCATAAAATCAAAGAATAACACCGTTACTTTCCCTGCACAACTCCACTGCTATGACCACAGCTTCAACAATTGTCCTTGAACCTCATTTTCCCTGGAATTCCCTATTTTAATTGGGTTTTCATTCCCATTCACTTAATTATCAAGAAGAAACTCTAAATTGCTGTGTCTAATAAATACTTCCTTTCTAACATCATAATATATCATTCATTCATTATTTAAACAAATGGGAAAACAAAAGCAAGGTGGTCTTTGGGTTCTGGTCTAGGCTAGATTGGCTCTCAGATGACATCAGGCAAATGCTTCCAGCATCTATTCTCTCTGACCCTTTCCTGCAGCGTCTACTGGGCTCTTCCACTCACCTGGATGGCATCTGTAAGAGAAGGTTCAGTGTGTATATCTGACTCCTTCCCAAAGAACTTAATGAGTACATTAAAGCTCTACCTTCAGAGAACAAAGCAGGAAGGAGTCAGGCATCAGTTCCCTATCTGGAACTCTAAAAGAAACAACCATGTCTGGTTCAGCCTAAGATTGTACAGATGGCGTATATCCGCAGAGGAGATATTTACCAGTTTCCTCTCATTGCTTCAACCTATGAGCCATCATCTCCCTAGGGTACACTGGTCTGGAGAGAAAGCAAAGTCTTTTTCTGGCTGAATTTCTGTTCCTCAGAGATAAGTGTATGAGTGAGGTGCATCCACGTTTTATTATTCCTTGTCATAGTCAGATTTCTCCAGGGAAACAGAACAGACAAGGGATATCTGCAAAGAGATTTTTGCAAGAATTTTCTCATGCAACTATGGGGATGGGCAAGACTAAACTCCATAGTGCAGGCCACAAGCTGGGAAATCCGATAAAGGATTAAATGAATTCCCCTGGAGTGGTTGGCTGGCCACAGTAGCGAAGGCTACTTCTTCTGCTTCCTGCTGAAATCATCACTATTTTTAAAATCCTCAATGGATTGTATGAGATTTATCTCATTTTTCAAGGCCATCTCATCAATTGATTGTAGATATAATCAACTGTAATTACAATCAACCTGCTGATGATTTTTGTTCATGAAATACTTTCTCAAGAATAATCGAACCAGTGCTTGCTTGACCAAACAACTGGACAGCATAACCTGGCCAAGTTTGACATATGAACCTAAAAATCAATCCTCTTTTGTAAACATTGCTGCCTTCCATAGATCTAATCTCTTAAGATCTTACCTTATCTACTGACAAAGTTCACCCCAAAGTTGAAGACTAAGTGATTCAACTGAATTAGGTCCTTTTTACCTCCAAATTCCTGACATGAGATAAAGAAAAAGTCCTTGTTTTTATCCTCAGAAATTTGTTATTCAATCAATAAATTGTAATCCAAATAGTAAATCAATGAATTGTGATTCATCAATGAATAGAAAATTCTGTCCATTTGATATAAAACCATCTACACTGCACCATGGAGTGTCTTATGTCTTGGTGATGCTTTGTCAATCCAGATAGGAATGCAATGCCTGTAATACAAATCAGGACTTGTCATGTAATCTCTCATTTATAAAAGTTTCATTAATTAGAAGAAATATGTTTAGATCTTTATATGCACTGTGGCCTGAGCCTAGCACCTTATAGGTATTGTCTTAATTACATTTTCCTGTATTTTGAATTATGCTAAAATTATTTGGTTAATGATATCATTTTATTTCTTTTCATTTAAAGTTTAAAAAAGATAGGTAAACTGTATATATCTTAAAACTTTTAGCATATCATGAATCAACTGAAATTTATCTTTTTGACCAATTTCAAATGTGCATTTCACTGCTAATAAACATATTCACTATATTGTGCTATCATTACCACCATTGTTTACCTGACCTTTCTCATCAACTCAAGCAGAAATTCTGCACCCATAAAGCAGTAACTCCTCTGTAGACCTTACTCCTTACCCTGGCAAAGTAATCTCCTACCTGTTTCCATGTATTTTTTTTACTGGGTATTTTTTATAAACAGGATCAGGCAATACTTGTCTTTTTTGGGCCTGTCTATTTTTACTAAACCTGTTGTCTCCATTGTTTATACATGTTTAACCATATATCAGAACTCCATTTTATGTTTGAACATTATACCATTATGTGTTTATATGATATAATATTTATTCATTCATCTGCCAAAGGAGGTTGGCTTACTTACACCTTTGTTTAATTTGAATGTTGTTGTGCAAATACTAAAAGTTTTAATCACTGTTTTCAATTCCATTTTCTATATATTCAGAAGCAGGATAGCCAGGTCATCTGGTAATTTGGTATTTAAAATTCTAAGCAAATGTTACAAACATATAAACATTGCAAAATCTTCCCATTTCTCAGCATTCTTGACAACTCTTCATACATACATGTGTGTGAGTGTGTGTGTGTGTATTTGTATAGTAACCATTCAAGTATGTGTGGAAAGGTATTACATTTAGGTTTTGATTTGCCTTTGTATATCTTAGGCCAAATTTCAATTCTAGTTCTTTGCCCTTTTAAAAATTGAATGGTTATAACCATTTCTTATACATTCTGGATGTTACAATTTTGTAAGATATAGAATTAAAAAATTCTTTCCCATTCTATAGGTCATCTTTTTTTGATACTGTTCTGTGACAAAACAGTTTAAAATTGTGAAGAAGTCCATTTCATCTATAATATCATTTTTTGCTCTTGCTTTTGTTGCCATATCTAAGAAATCACTGTCAAATCCAAAGATTTGTCAGTTTCTCCCTATGTTCGCTTCTAGAAATTTATGGTTTTTATTCTCATTTATAGGCCCTTGATCTATTTAGACTTAATTTTGATATGGTGTGAGGTCTGTATTCGTTCTTATGCATATGGATATTGAGTTAACCCGGCCCCATATGCTGAAAATAACTTTCCCCAAGTAGTGTACATGGTAAATTTGTTGAAAATCTGTTAACAAAGGTGCATGGGTTAACTCTGAGGCAGCACTATTAGTTTTCTATATGTCACCCTTTATGGAAGTTGTCCATCATTTTGATTATTTGTGAATTTTAGTAGGTTTGATACCAAGAAATGTCAATCCTCCAAATTTTTAATTTTTGTACAGTATTGATTAAATGGGACTTTTGTGATTCAATACGAATTTCAGGATCAACATTTGCATTTCTGCAGGAATAGACCATTGGGATTTTGCACACTGTTAATTCGAATCTGAAAAAATCTTTTGGGTTATTTTGGCAGCTTACCAATATCATCTTCCTATTCATGAGTAGGGAATGTCTTGTCATTCATTTTGACAAATAAATGATGGAGAAATTTTGTCTCCTGGATATTTTAATTTCACTTTATTGGATTGTTAGTGAAGTTGAGCACATTTCATGACAATAAGTTATTTATATTTTGACTTACTGAATCACTTTCCTTTGGTCATTGAGCTTCTTTAGTATTTTAACTCCTATTTAAAACAGCATTTCATATGTCTATGGTGTTGTGATTTTTTATGTCTTATTCATTCTAAATGCTGATTTTTCTTTTATGGTCATTTTCTTGATAATGTTTTCCTGTTTAGGATTGAATGGGCTTGAGTTGAAAATTGTGCCCTCAGTTTTATTTCTTTCATATTGGTTTATGCTCAGTAGATAATCTATCTTTTTTTTTCTAGAGATCTTGTGCTATTTTTAATCTTTCCTCTAACTTCAATTAACTCTGCTAAAATGGTGTTAAGAAAGGAAATGAACATCATTTTGGCTTCCAAGAAATGCCCAAGTGTGTAAGCAGCATTTATTTTGAAACCCTCTCTTATCTCATTGATTCTAATGCCCTTTTGTAAAATAATATTTTATTGTATTTGAACTATTTGTGATTATTCTGGTACATTGATTCAGATATTATATATTGATACACCTATGCTTATTCAATCTAATTTCAAAATTATTTCTACTCATGGCTTCATTTCACATTTGAATAATGAGTGGGCAAATTTTCCCTGTTTATTTATCATTTTAAAAACTATCTACCAAAAATTATTCTTGAGGAATACATGGATAACATATCCTTTTTGTGAAAAATTGTCCTCAATCTACCAAATCTGCCCTCTAGACCCCAAAAGTCATGTTCTTCCCACATGCAATGTAAGAGCAAGGGATAAACAAGACCAGCAGAATTTGTTTGGAGCAGCTGGTGTCAGGGTGGTGGTTGCAGTAAACTGTGGAGATGGTTATGTAGAGCAGTCTGGGAGGAAGTGAATGTTTACCCCAAATGGTTATGTTAAGTATGAAGGAAGAGAGCACTGAAAATTAAGCACCCTGATTCCTAAGGAAATGCATACATGCTTTTTCCTCACGCTATAGTATGCAGACTGGCTCTGGTTAAGAATAAAATTGCCTGTTGTTTGTTATGGCTCATCTTCTGACCCCTGATCCCGCCTGCTTTTATTTCTCATCATACCTTAATACCATTCGAGTTCTGTTACATAGAAGCAATGATGCAAAATTCATTTAATGCTTTGTCATATACCTAAAGCTTTAAGCAATTTCAGTAACAGTTATACATACAAGGTCTCATAAAACTCAATTTTGTGTGTGGGACATTCTAGTTCAAAATTTGTCAGAGTCTGTGGATCTTTGAAACCTAGAAAGCAGATTATATAATTCTGAAATAGAAGGGAGGGACAGGCACACTATAGCTGTTCCCATTCCATAAAGGATAAATTCAAAGGAAAAATATATGGGGTATGGGTTGCAAGCAAGTGTGTAATTCACCAAAGCAAACTCCATTTGAGTTCAAAATCTATGAACCATCTTTGGATTGATGCTTTATTTTATGGGTCTTTTGGATAATTAGCACAATACTTCTGAAGTAGGGAAAACACTAGGTCATAGGCCCCAACTCTCCAAGCATTGGGGTGGCAGTTTAACTTTCCCCTAACATGAGAGAGAAAGAGCCATAATCTCCAAACACCTGGATGCAAACCCACACTTATCAAAGTCATGGGTCAAAGCAACTCTCTCTTGGCCCAAGGAGTTAGCTTTGTTTAAGGTCTTTGTTAATATGGGCCAGTCCTTGAAGTAAATTTCCCTTCATTTTGCTCCAATTCTGTCCCTTTCAGTCCATGTTGGTGGTGTTCCTACTAACACAATTCTCAGAATCTTTGTCAATATTGCTTGACATTCAAGTATATCCAAGCTGTCAGGCTAAATAACTAGTACCCTTCCTAGACAAATACGCTTCAAATACTCACCTCTTTGGGGATGGTCTACTGGATCCATGGTTCATTTATCTACCATCTTAGCAAAAGATGTTTAAACTAAACTCTAATGAGGATCCACATACTGTGGAAATGCACCTCCCAGGAGATCAGGGCAGGACCTGATAGTGCCATTTCTGACCTCAGTCTCTGAGCGGCCTATCTGAATTTACTGAGAATTTACCAAGTTGTCATTACCTGGTTGCTTTGTAACTAAGTATCCAATGCATAGCTTATCCCTTCCCTTTTGGCATTTTACAATAAACAACAAGGAGAAGCCACACCTCATCTTCCATATTTAGTTTGGAAATATCAGATGAATGTCCACATTCTTTGTTATAAGTTATGCTTTCTATCAAATCAGTTGGAGGTCCTAAAACATGCCAAAGAGGATTTCTGAAGACAGAAAGAAAATTTAATGGCTAATCTGCTTTAGCCATTTACGTATTCCTATATTTCATCTTTATTGGAGTTTCCAGCTTGTGTTCTGCCATAAGGAAATAGGTTATGCCAATCCCTGTGGCCACATGAACCCACTGAGTCACTGACTCACAATGTTAAGTAATAGTGTCGACAGTGTGCAACCTTGTGTTGTTCCAGGTGTAATAGGGAAAGCTAGTCTTCCACCATTGACTATGATGTTAGCTGTGTCTTGCATATACTCTCTTTATCATTTGGAGGATGTTTCTTTCTATTCTGAATTTTCTAAATGTTTTCATCAAGAATGGATATTGGATTTTGTCAAATGTCTTCTCTATGTCAATGGAGATGATCCTATGGATTTTCCCTTTATTTCATTAAAGCAGTGTATTACATGAATTAATTTTTTATACTGCACCACCGTAGCATATCTGGGATAAAACCCACATCATTATGATGTAAAGTTATTTTAATATGTAGTTAAATTCAGTTTGCAAGTACTTAGTTGAGGGTTTTTGTTTTATATAGGTGTCTATATTCAAAAGAAATGTTTGGTCTCTAATGTTTCTTTCTTGCAGTATCTATATCAGGCTTTAGCACTAGGATGATATCCTCCTTGAATGAGTTAGGTAGTGTTCCCTATTTTTCAATTTTATTAAGACATTGAACAAGATTGGTGTTAATTCTTCTTGGGAAGCTTGGTAGAATTTACCTGTGAAGCCATGTGGTTCTGAGATTTTCTTTGTTGGGTGCTTTTTTAATATAATTTTTATTGTGAAATGTAACATATACACAAAAAATATATTTCAAAGCAAATAAAAATTAGTTATAGAAAAGATTTCAGAGTTCAGTAGGAGTTACAGTTCCACAATGTTAGGTTTTCCCTTCCAGTTCCTCCAAGAACTGGGACTAAAAGAAATATCAATATAGTGATTCAGCTGTCATACTCGTTTGCTATATTCTATCTTCTTTGTTATAACTCCACCATCACCATTGATTTTTTTTCACTCATTAGGGGTGTTTAGGCTATGCCCATTCTCAACTTTTCACATTGGAAAGGGCTGTTGATAATATGGGAAGGGGGATAGTACTAGTTGATGTAATGTAGAGGTTGGTCAATGTGGGTTTCAATACTTATCTTGCCTAGGAACCCATCTGGAGGTTGTAGGTTTCTGGAAAGTAATCATAGTGCAATGGAACTTTTGTGGAATCTCCTAGAGCTCTAATCCATGATTCTCAATGGACATTTCTGGATAGACTTAAATATCTTATTTCAGTGAAGTTTCTACTCCACTGTTGGCTCAGGATGATGAGTGTTTCCTCTATAAAAGGTGTTTTCCATTGTCTCATTGCTTCTTCTATCTCCGCCATGGCTTGCACGTTTAAACCTTTTCAGCTATTTGCCCTTTATGTCATGTGTCAGACAGTTATTCAGCAATTTTGTATGGTAAACATAATTGTGTTTACTGGAAATAAAGAAATTACTGGCATTTCTCATTCTCTTAAAGAATTTGCAGTTTAAACAGCAGAAGAAGCATGGACTATCAGGTGGCACAACAATGCTTCCATCCAGAAAGTGATTCTCTCTCCTTGGGTTGGTTAATGAAGATTTCACAGAATTGATACTTGTCATGAGCCTGGATGGAGGAGTAGTGCTCTTCCAGGTGGATAAGGGTAATAAATCTACAGGAAGGGGCAGAATGCTTGGAAATGTGGGAAGTAATTAAGTAGAAAGTTGTAATTAGGAAAGTGGAATTAGTTCTTTAAATATAGTATGATACAGGTCAGAAAATGAACAGTAGAAGAAGAATGAGGCCAGGTTGGCAGCACCCTGATAATAGAGTGTCTTGTGTTTATGCTACAGCATAGATAATTAATCCAAAAATTATTGGTCTTATAAGAAAATGTCCATGATGAATCTTACTCTGTGGAAATGTCACCTTGAGTCAATTTAAGGAAGACAATATGCCTTCTGTCAAAGACATAGAGGGATCAATATAGCATAGCGGGCATCGTGATAGAGAGATGGTAAATGAATAGAGATTTGTAAGGCATGGGAAGGAAGATTATTCTCTCTAAGAATAATTAATTAGTGAAAATGAAAGGGTAGGGAATGTTGGAGGCTTGTGTGTCCAGAAAACACTGTAAGAACCTTCAAAACTGTTACATCCAATTCCAATTAAACTTTGGAAATTAGCCAAATTTAAGCACAACCAAGGGAAAACCCAATGCCCAGATACATCACACTTATGATCCCATAATTCTTCTATCTCTTTTAGCTTCCAGAAATCATGGTTTTCGTATTTATCTATCCTGTTGGGAGGTAAGTGTCATGGTCAAGTCCATGTGTCAACTTGGCCAGATGGTGGTACCTGTTTGTATGGTTGGGCAAGTGCTGACCTGTCTGCTGCTATGTGGGCATTTTGTGGAATTAAATCATGATCGCACCAGCTGAATCCACACATGATTCTGCTTGTAATCAGCCAAGTGAAGTGTCTTCTGCAGTGAGTGATGCTCAATCCATTCACTGGATGCCTGTTAAGGAGGATTCAGAAGAGACAGTCTTTCACCCAACTTTGTCTGCCAAGTCTTTTCTGTGGGGTATGTCCTGAGCAACCACCAGAATCATCAGCTTCACAGCCTGCCCTATTATTTTGGACTGTATGTTCCCATGGTTACATGAGGCACTTTTATAAATTTTATATTTATGGATATTTCTTGCTGATTCTGTTTCTCTAGAGAATGCTAACTAATACAGCTTGGTACCGGGAGTGTGACTTAAGGAACAGAAACTTAAATGGGTTTTTGTGCTTGGTTTTATACTATGCCTGGTCTCAAAGGCAGTAAGGATTCTGATTCCTGTAGTCAGAATAATACTGTCAATTCATGGGCTGAGGTGCCAAAAGAAATATTCAAAATATCACCATTTGATTTTCCTAATGCTTCACTTGTACAAAGCCAGGCACTGGGGAATACATTTTTTGACACCTTTACAGAGTTTTGTGGAAATAGGAGGTAAGAGTTGTTGGGTGGTTGCTGTTAGATACACTGTATGCATTAACGACTGAAAGAGACGGGCTTAAGGCTTCAAATGAGATGCTTATGTGCTGTTTGACACACGTAAATTTTTCTATGAGTGTTCTGAAAGAAAATCTTATTTCGTGTAGCTGTAGACATGAAATCTCTGAAAATCAGACTGCGAAAGTTTTTGCTTGAGTAGCAACTTTGCAACGTAAGCTGAAATCTCAATATTGCATTCTGTCTGCTGTTAGAGTGAGGACATTGATTGGAAAGGAGTGGAACCCTGAAAAGTTGGATAGCAACATATGAATTGATAATGATGTCGGTGGTGAGGATGAAACCCTGGGCCATGCTGAGTTTTCTGTAGATAATCCTATAATAGTCTGCACTGAGGACACACCCACCCCACCTCCTGTCTGTCTTGAGGAGTTGTCCACCCAACCTCCTCCTGAAGAGATTAGCCCTACAGTGATTAATCATGTTTCACCAGACAAAACTGCATATGAGGGCCCTGAAGCAAATGGCTTTGAAGATATTTCTAATTATTTTCATGACCCACTCCCACCACTCTTCATTTCTTCAAACCTGTAACTAGACTAAATTCCCAACAGGCCCCTAAAGGTGAGGTACGAAGTATCACACATGAGGTGGTACATTATACTCCAAAAGTTCTGTGTGAATTTTCCAATTTATGTACACAGAAATCAGGGGAATATGTGTGGTAATGGAATTTAAGGGTGTGGAATAATGGCTGGAGGAATATAAGGCTGGGTCAGACTGAATTTATTGATATGAGCCCACTAAGCAGAGATGCTGCATTCAAAGTTATAGCTTGAGGGGTTAGAAAAAGCATTAACAGTTTGTTTGGATGGATGGCTGAACCATGGATAAAAAGGTGGCTGACATTACCTGTCCTTGAAATGCCAGAACTGTCCTGGTATAACATAGATGAGGAGATTCAGGGACTTAGAGAAATTGGAATGTTAGATTCGATTTATCATACAAAGCCTGCTGTTACACCCCAGGAATGTCTGGAAGATGCACCTTTTACTAGAACCGGAGGAATATATTTGTGAGACTACCACCATCGTCCCTGAAGAGCTCTGTGGTTGCACGTCTCTGTAGGCAGATATTCTCTGTAGGTCCTTAACCGTAATGGGGGATAATTAGACACTGGTTCAGAAGTGACATTAATTCCAGGGGACCTAAAACGTCACTCTGGACCACAAGTCAGAATAGGGGCTTATGGAGGCCATGTAATCAATGGAGTTTTAGCTCAGTTCCACCTCACAGTGGGTCCAGTGGGCCCCCGGACCCATTTTGTAGTTATTTCCCCAGTTCCCGAATGTATAATTGGCATAGACACACTGAGCAATTGGCGGAATATCCACATTGGCTCTCTAACTCATGCAGTGAGGGCTATTATGGTAGGAAAGGCCAAGTGGAAGCCATTAGAACTGCCCTTACTGAGCAAAATAGTAAATCAGAAGCAATACTGGGTTCCTGGAAGAATTGCAGAGATTACAGCTACTCTTATGGATTTGAGGGGTGCAGGGGTGGTGATTCT
Source organism: Tamandua tetradactyla (assembly GCF_023851605.1). NCBI lineage: Eukaryota > Metazoa > Chordata > Mammalia > Pilosa > Myrmecophagidae > Tamandua > Tamandua tetradactyla. The sequence continues at coordinate 93,406,896 of NC_135337.1, read as the reverse complement.
TACCAAATCCCCATTCAACTCTGTATTTGGTCTGTGCAGACAACAGATGGGTCTTGGAGGATGACAGTGGATTGTCATAAGCTCAACCAGGTGGTAACTCCAATTGCAGCTGCTGTTCCAGATGTATTATCATTGCTTGAGCAAATCAATACATCCTGTGGCATGTCGTATGCAGCTATTGATCTAGCAAATGATTTTTTCTCAATAGCTGTTGGTAAGGACCATCAGAAACAGTTCTCTTCCAGCTTGCAAGGTCAACAATATACTTTCACCGTCCTACATCAGGGGTATATCCACTCTCCAGCCGTATGTCATATCTTGTCTTCAGGGACCTTGATCATTTATCCCTCCCATGAGACATTACATTGTTTCATCATATTAATGATGTCATGTTGATTGGACCTAGTGAGCAAGAATTAGCAACTACTCTAGATTTACTGGTAAGGCATTTGTGTGTCAGAGGATGGGAGATAAATCAAAATAAAATGCAAGGGCCTTCCACTTCAGTGTAATTTCTAGGTGTCAAATGGTGTGGGGGAAGGTCGAGGTTTCCCTTCTAAGGTGAAGGATAAGTTGCTGCACCTGGCCCCTCTATGACCAAAAAAGGAGGCACAATGCTTAGTTGGTCTTTTTGGATTTTGGCAACAACATATTTGGGTGTGCTCCTCCAGCCCATTTATTGAATGACCAGAAAAGCTGCTAATTTTGAGTGGGGACCTGAACAAGAGGAGTCTCTGTGACAGGTCCAGGCTACTGTACAAGCTGATCTTCCAATTGGGTCATATGATCCAGCAGATCCAATGGTGCTGGAAGTGTCAGTGGCAAATAGAAATTCTGCCTTGAGCTTTTGGCAGGCCCCTATAGGAAAACAAAATGCAAACCATTAGTATTTTGGAACAAAGCCTTATCATCTGCTGCATATAACTACTCTCCTTTTGAGAAACAGCTTTTGGCTTGCTAGTGGGCCTTAGTAGACACTGAATGCTTATCCATGGCCCACCAAATTACCATGAGACCTGAGGTGCCTATCATGAGCTTGGGGTTGTCTCACTCACCAAGCCATAAAGTTAGGCGTGCACAGCAGCACTCTATTGTAAAATGAAAACGGTATATATGAGATAGAGACAGAGCAGGTCTTGAAGTCATAAATCAGTTACATGAGGAAGTGGCCCAAATGTCCATGGTTTCCACTTCTGCCACATTACCTTCTCTTTCCCAGACCAGAGCTAAGGCCTCTTGGAGAGTTCCTTACAGTTAATTGAGTGAGGAAGAGAAATCCTGGGCCTGGTTTACAGATGATTCAGCACAATGTGCAGGTTCCACCTGAAAGTGGACAGCTGCAGCATTACAACCCCTTTCTGAGGTGTCCTTGAATGACAGTGGTGAGGGGAACTTCTCCCAGTGGGCAGAACTTTGAGCAGTGCACCTGGTTGTTCATTTTGCTAGGAAGGAAAACTGGCCAGAGGTGCATTTGTATACTGACTCATGGGCTGTTGCTAATGGTTCCAGAATTGGAAAATTGGTGACAAAGAGGTCTGGGGAAGAACAATGTGGATAGACCTTTTTGCGTGGGCTAAAAACATGAACATATTTGTGTCCCATATCAATGCACACCAGAGGGTGACTTCAGCAGAGGGAGGTTTTAATAACCAAGGGGATAAGATGACCGGTTCTGTGGGTACCATTCAGCCTCTTTCCCTGAAAACTCCTATTTTTTCCCAATGGGCTTATGAACAAAATTATCATGGTGGTCCATATGGAGGTTATGCATGGGCTCAACAACATGGACTTCCACTCATTAAGGCTGACTTGGCTACAGCCACTGCTGAGCATCCGATCTGCCAGCAGCAGAAACCCACACTCAGACCTGGATATGGCACCATTCCCAGAGGTGACCAGCTGGCTACATGGTGGCAGGTTGGTTACATTGGACCACTCCCTTCTTAGAAGGGGCAGCAATTTGTTTTAACTGGAATAGACACACAATGCTTCTGCCAAAACTGGCATTCATGGGCTTACAGAATACCTTATCCATCGTAATGGTATTTCTCACAGCATTGCTTCTGGTCAAGGAACACACTTCACAGCAAATGAAGTGTGGGAATGGGCACACGCTCATGGAATTCTGTGGTATTACCATGTTTCCCATGATCCAGATACAGCTGGATTGATAGAACAGTGGAATGGCCTTTTGAAAACTTAATTATTGTGCCAACTAGGTGGCAATACTTTGAAAGACTGGGGTAATATTCTCGAAAATGCTGTATATGCTCTGAATCAGCGTCTGCTGTATAGTGCTGTTTCTCCCACAGTCAGGATCCCTGGGTCGAGAAACCAAGGGGTGGAAATGGGAGGGGTACCACTCACTAGTACCCCTAGTAATCCACTAGGAAAAATTTTGCTTCCCGTGCCTGCAACCCTTAGCTCTGCTAGTCTACAGGTTTTATTTCCAAAACAGGGAGTGCTTCCTCTAGGAGAAACAATAATTCCACTGAACTGGGAGTTAAAACTGCCACCTATTCACTTTGGGCTATTTATGCCACTGGATCAACAAACCAAGAAGGGGATTACATTATTGTCTGGGGTGATTGACCCTGACTATCAGGGGGAAGTAGGACTGCTACTACATAATTGAGGTAAAGAAAAGTTTTGTTGGAATATAGGAGACCCCCCAGGGCATCTTTTAGTACTACCATGCCCTGTGATTAAGATCAATGGAAAACTGCAACAACCCAATCCAGGCAGGACTACCAATGAGTCTGAAACTTCAAGAATGAAGCTTTGGCTCACTCCACCAGGTAAAGAAGCACAGCTTGCTGAAGTGCTTGCTGAGGGTAAAGGGAACAACGAATGGGTAGTGGAAGAAGGTAGTGATAAGTATTAACTTCGACCACGTGATCAGTTACAGAAACGAGGATGGGAATGCTGTTTTGTTCATGTTATACTATTTACATTGTAAGACATCAAGTTTAAGAATGGATCTTGCCCAAATATTTAGACCCTATTCTGGAGAGATATAATATGTTTCCAGTTAAATGCAGGACATTTGAGTATTGGAAGATAAGAGAAAAAAATGTGTGTTTTATTGTTTTCATTTAGAAATTGTGTACGGTTTAAGGTGATATATATAGCTGCCAAGTTGACAAGAGGTGGACTCTTATGGTCAGGTTCATGTGTCAATTTGGCCAACTTGTGGTGACTGTTTGTCTGGTTGGGCTAGTGCTGACCAGTCTACAATGAGGACATTTCATAGAATTAGATCATGATCATGTCTGCTGCATCCACAGCTGATTCCATTTGTAATTAGCCAAAGGGGAGTGTCTTCTGCATGAGTGATGCTCAATCTAATCATGGGAAGCATTTTAAGGAGGATTCAGAAAGGAAAGGCTCTATTCCTGGTTCGGCTGGCTAACCTCTCCTGTGAAGTTCACCCAGACCCTTCATCAGAGTCGTTGGATTCACAGCATGCCCTGTGGATTTTGAACTCTGCATTCCCATGGTCATGTAAGAAACTTTTATTAATTTTATATTTGTGAGTGTTCCCTCACAAACCTAAATATATATATAGGTTTCTCTCAAGAACCCTAACTAGTACAAACACCTACTCAGCAAAGTAAGAAATCTTTGTTTCTTTATGTAGGGGGATTAAATCCTTAGAGGCAGGATTGGGTTGCATGTCCTGCACTATTTTATTTGATGACATATGTGACTGTTTCCAGTTTTGTATGTAAAATATGCACTCTTTGTATTCATTTTCTTATCGTCTTCAACACTATAAGAATGAAAAGTGCATGTATTTACTGTATTATCCATTTTTTAATCTTCTTACTCTGAATTTCCCTTGAAAAACTTCCTTGAAAAAAATATTACTCACATAGTAAAACATAATATAAACTCTTCAGTGTGCTAATTTTTTACAAAATGAATATCCCTGTAATACCATAATCCTAGAAATGACCACATGTCTGCTCTCTTCTAGACACCTTCCCCATTTTCAGAAATCCAGTCTCCTGATTCTAGTTTATCACTTAATTGTGATGGTTTGTATAATTTATACAAATCAAGAATAAGTTATATATTATTTATTAAAGAATTATTTCACTGACTCTGTCCATGTTTTGGATATGGTTGTAGATATACTATCATCACTGATCCATTGTAATCCTTTGTGTTCCTATATTAAGTTTTGTATCCCTCTACTCTTGATGAGCATCTGGCTACTTCCCATTTGTGGGCCATCACTATAAGGTTCCTTTCAGCTTTATGTTTTATGTCTTCTCTGAATGCTTGAACATGATGGGAGAGAGTGAGTATGCTGGCTCTTAATGGCAAATTAGAGATAAACAGTGCCATGTCTGGACATTCTAGCTGATGATGAAATGAATCTGTATTATTCAAAGTTCTCAAGGGAAAGAGAACAGACAGGGTATAAGAACACTGGAAAGGACTGAGTTTCAATTCCAGCAGGACCAAAGGACCAAGAATCAATCCACAGAAAACAAATATTGACGTGTAATGGAGGTTACATGGTGCAATCCAGAGTTGTGTCACATACATGTCCCCTGTTCTCCTTCCAGTTTCTCCCTTCTGGAGGTGCAATGTCTATCCTTTCTCTCTCCCAATACTTATTTTGGTAGCAGAGAATGTTTTCTAACTTCCACAGGTCCACCAATGGAGATGAATTTACCCACAGGATGAAGCTTCTCTGGAGATATGACGAACTCAGTTGTGTGTGTGACCTTTTGGGCTAGATTACTTCAGTGAAGATATGGCACACCCAGTTGTGTGTTCTATTTGTGACCCCATTGGACTCTGTCCATTGAACATGATTCTTCATTATGTAACTAGGGTCTTATAAATGGGGAACATTTTGGAGAACCCTCAGTTTCAGATTGTTGGAAGCAGTTGCTTCATAGCAGACAGAGACATGGATATTCGGAGATGCTTGGAATATTGACAGGGAGAGCAAATGCTTAGATATGGGATGATCCCAGCTGACATCATCATGTGCCTTCCCTTGAAATGCTACATAAGCCAGAACTCAAAATCATGTCCCTAGTAGCTAAGTGAAGGCCCATGGTCACATAGAGAGGAAACCAGTGACATCAGATACTGGAAACTACAGAACTAAGAACAAGGGCCAGCAGACGCCAGTCATGTGCCTTCCTATATGGCAGACATTGGCTGTTCTTTACTCAAGATATCTTTTCTTGGATGCCTTAGTTTTAACATTTTTTCTGGCCATAGAATTACAAACTTGTCATGTAATAAATCACTTTATAAAAGCCATTCCATTTCTCTTATATTGCATTCTAGCAGCCTTAGAAAACTCATACATGGGGTGAATGAAGTTTTTAGAAAACCTTTAACAACATCACTTTTCTAAGCTTTTCACAAATTTTGAAAATGGCACTTCTAGGTCACACTGTGAACATAGAGGCATATGTGATCTTTGAATAACATTGAAACAGTTCTGATGTAAACAAGGTTGGAGTTTGATTCATTTCTATAAAAAGGGAGATTTAATGTGAACAAAGGGTACTTTACCTCAGATCTCCTAACAGAGAGATATTTTGAGGAAAAGGCTAGTCCTTTTGTTGGGTAAATATTAAATGTCAGAGCATCATGGATTGTTGCTGGGAGGACGTGAGGTCCAGGGGTTGGTCCGTCGCTGGGTGCTGACCTTGCTGGGTCCTCAGGGAAGTCTGCTTGTTCATGGAGGTCAGGGGTTCCTGGTGCCTCCTCTGTAAGGGGCTAGAGGGAAATGTTTGTCACCCCCAAGCAACAAGACCAGAGAGGAACATGGCGGGTTTATGTGACCTGGTTCTTTCCCTCTCTTGCTCATTCTGGCCTTTCTCTGCTTTGTCCTCTCCACCATCTGGGAGTGCATGTGAATTTCACTTTCCACCACCTTCATGGTGGGCGGGTGTCCAGCTTTAGTGTTTTTAGTCTCCAGATTCCCTTCGGAAAGTGAAGACACAGTGCAACAGGGAATTGGAGGGACTGGGGCTGCAAGCAGCCCTGGAAGGTGTGTAGAGCTGGTGAGACCCCAGGGAAGAGAGGTGCAAAGAGTTGGTTTGAGGGTGGGTGGTAGCCAGGGAGGGGCTAGGCTCCACCCCAGGGTGACTTCACTTGGAAGGAAGGAAGAACATGTCTTTTCTAAGGTGCAGACCAAAGATGAGGTACACTGAAATACGTTCTCCCCCAAAATATGCAATAAATAAATATGAAGTGTTTATTTGATCACATTTTTCAGAATTAACATCTGTTTCCTCATTTTTATTCCTATACAATGAGTAATCTCTGAAATCATTTTGTATTTATTTATTTTTTTACTTTTTTATTGTGCATTATAACATATATACAAAGCAAGGAAATAAAAAATCAATAGTTTTCCATGTACTCTTCAACAATTAGTTATAGGACAGAACCCAGAGTTTGTCATGGGCTACCATATGGTCCTCTCAGATCTTTCCTTGTACATGCTCCAAAATATAGTGGCCTGGAGGGCTTAAGTATGTATAATTTAAAATATTTTTTGTCATCAAAATCAACTTTTTTCCTTCTTTTTTGTGAAAAAATAACATATATATGAAAAACTATATATTTCAAATCATAGCACCATAATTACTTGTAGAACATATTTCAGAGTTTGACATGGGTTAGAAGTCCACAATTTTAGGTTTTTACTTCTAGATGCTCTGAAATACTGGAGACTAAAAGATATATGTTTAATGATGCAACAATCATATTCATTTGTTAAATCCTTTCTTCTCTGTATAAGTCCTTCAATCTTTGCATCCCTCTCTTTAGGGTTGTTTGGGCTATGGCAATTATAAATTTTTCACATTGGAAGGGTCTGTCACTAATACACAGTAGGGGGATGGAACTATCTGATGTTCTGCAGAGGCTAGGCTCTCTAGGTTTCAGGACTTATCTGGGCCAGGGACCCATGTGGAGGTGTAGGTTTCTGGAAAGTTCCTCTAGTGCATGGATTGGTCTTTGTTTAATTATCTATCTTCATAATATGTTTAATGTTGAAGACAGAAAGTCTCCTAGTATTCTGTTATAATATTATTCTCAGTTCCAGCTTATTCTTCTAGATGGATTCAGTATCATTTAGCCACATGCAAGGAAAATATCATTGGAATTTGAAAGAGCATTCCATTATAGTAAAATGACTTTCTTTCTCTCATTCCCTTATCACATGTTTTTGAGGTTTTTGTCTTATTCTAATAGTTCTGTTTTGTGGTCTTCTAATTCATCAATGCATTTCTTTATGTGTGGCAGTCATCAAAGTACAAAGTGCCATAACATTGTGGGACTACTACAAAATATGTGTGACATCTAGCTGTTTTTCCATCCCCTTGCAGCTCATTTCTTATTGGGAGATGTGACAATATTTCTAAAATGTACAGGAAGGGTGAATCTAATTATGAATGATATTCAGCTTCCAGTATCAGGAAACCCAACCAAAAGAGTTGCATAAAGAATTTGGGTTTATTTATGCACACATTCCATGTTCAGGATTAGGAGGTCCATGGATGGTGCAGCAGCTCAGGAAATTTGCTAGGGACCCTTAATATCTCCTTTTATTTTTGAATAGCTGCTGCGTTTGTGGACATGGAAACTGCATCCTATTCAGGAAGAATCAGTGCAAAGTGATGTGTAAGGTGAGGCTTTAAAAATTTCCCTTTTCCCTTATAATATGAATAAGAAAAGTTGCCATAACATGAGCTCAATGAATTTCAGAAACTGAATATAATCCATGGATATAGTCTATGGAGCCAGAACACAAACTAAGAAGCAGAATGTGGCCAGTCCCCAAGGACATGTATTATCCAATGTTATTTATACACTAAATGGGATATTATTCAGTGGCAAAATGGATTGAGCTTTTGATACATGTTAAAAATGGATTTACATTGAAAACATCATGTTGAGAAGAATAAGCCAAACACAAAAACACACAGATGTGGTGATCTCACTTATATGAAATCTAGAGAGGTGGAGGGTGGATTACACTACTAGGGATCAAGTTGAAGCTTTGATGTTGCTTCCTGTGCAGAGTTTCTGTTTGAGGTGATGAAACAGGTCAGGCAAATGATGTTGATTGTAGCAAAGTGTTGTGATTTTACACATCGCTAGTGAAACGAACAAGTGATTATGGTTAAAATGCAAATTTTAAATTGTAAAGCTTTAAAACATATAAAGTTTTAAATTTCTTCTATAGTGTTAAATTTATAAAATATTTATAGCTCTATTAACATAATAAATAGAGCACTGTAGGAATATATGTGGGTAAAAAAATGAGACAATCCATACTAGGTGCTAACCTCTAGTCATGGCACGTAAGAATGTCTAAATATATCTTAAAAGAAGGAAGTATTTTATAAAAGGGCTAAAATGACAGGTGGCAATTTTTGTTATAAGCATGACTTTCAGAATTGTTTTGGCATGGCCTCATTAAGCCAAGAGTGTGTGACTCATGGTTTTACATAAATGAATACAGTCTCCACTTTGTTGAAGAGAAGAAAGCTGACTTCAACCACAAGGGACATGTCTTCTCCCTATTTCAGCACTTTGGAGATCTGAGGACGTCGTCCAGGTGGGCACCTCAGCTGTAACTTTGGGAGAAAGTGTAAGTCAGTGGATGGGGTGAATTGTTGGAAATGAGATCTATGCAAGGCAGGAGAGTCCATGAAGGAGAAATAATAAAAAAAGGGATTCCCTTGGATCCCACCTGGGCTATTGGGAACAGAGAATGAGTAGGAACATTTTCCTTTATGTCCAGAACAGCGTCCCATAGGGAAATAATGGCTCAGAGGTAGAAGTAATGAGGAAATGTGCCTAAAGAGCAGTTATAGGAGAGCTGTAAAGATCTTCTCTGCTGCTGTCTCTCATCCTGTGCAAGCCTGGGCTGGATGGAACATGCTTGTTTCCATTGGAGACCCAGTTCTGGTGAGGGGACGGATGCCAGACTCCTCCCTGATGTCTTGATGGATAAAGACCTTCACTCCCATTGCCACCACCCAAGAAGGAATTTGTACTTCCGCACAGACACCTTCTTCTCAGAGAGAGCATCCCAGTAAGTTTGAAAGCTAGGCAGATTTTGCAGGAGAAGGGTCTGGGTGATGGAAGCCTAGAGCTTTTCCCTGAGGTCACCTGAGAGCTGGTTCAGCCCAGCCTAGAGCTGAGAGATCATTGTGTTTTTTTCTGCTACTGCAATTAATGAATGTATTTATTTGTCAGGTGAAAAAGTGTCCATTGTACTCAGCAATGCAGGAATTCCTGTTGTTAATTAGTTATAGAAATGAAAGTACAATTAACAGAGGGAAGAGTGGAAGAATGTAGTTCCAGAAAAATCAGAGTATCTTTCAATGAGGCTTTGACCTAAATGGGGGCAGGGAAAAAGTTGTATTTTCAGTGGAGGAATGGGTAGTGATGTGAGGGATTTTTTTTCAGAAAGATGTATTTGAGAATGTTCGTGTATGGAAGGCAGAGCTCCTGTAGATTCTATGGAAGCAGATTTTATCCTGCAATAGCATTTCATGAAACAAACACTCCACATTGGGTATCACTTGAGGAAAGGTAATTTTTATTCAATAGCGTTAAGGTGGTACCCTAAAATCTTTCCTTGGAAATTATTCCTTTATCAGCAAAGTTAAATTAAAGTGACTTTATTAGCCATTTAATTTTTCCATTTCAGCCAATTGTTTGTGAAGTCTTGCTCTGCATATTGGCACCTGAGTGTTTTGACTGTATTGAGTGAAACATTTCCACAGCAGAAGTATAGGTTTTTTTCTCACTTCTTAGCCATTTGCCTTTAGTTCTCTTTGTATGTGTAGATGTATTTAGGGACACAATGTTAAAGTTTATCATTTTTCTCTTAAAATTTGTACATTTTGTGAGGTGAAATCTATTTACCAGTGTTACATATTATGTTTCTCATGTTGCCATTTATATTTAGAAATGCTTCTTCCTTTGAATTAATAATAACTAGTAGTTTCTTTGCATTCCCTTTTGGTTCCTCATCTTTCTGTTCCCTATTACATTTTCTGTTTTTGTCTAGTTAGTTATTTTTATAAAATACCATCACCTTCTCCCTTCACTTGAAAGTGTTTTTGTTTACCGTTTGAACACAGGGCACCTTTGTCCTCTGTAATCTAGAGGGCACACCTGTGATTGTTTTCCTAAGGAGGTAGAATTGGGGACTTACTCAGAAAGAATAATTCATTTGAAAGATAAAAGAAATATGAGCCACAACTCATCACCTGAATAATCATTCATTCGCTCACAGGAAAGAATCCTCTAAGCTTTTTACAAGTACTGATTTAACATCTTAACCATATCAGGAGGCTGGCTACAAAATCATGCCTATAGAGGGACTTTATTAGGAAGTAAAATGATTAGGTTCCTGTCAGATTTCAACAGCTAGTGCCTGGTAATTCTGACCTTCAAAATCAATTTCCTTTGATTTCTAGATTTTTCTTTTGCATTTAATTTCGTTTAAACGTCTTCTACCTCTTCATATAAAAACTTCCCAACATTTTTGCCATATTTTTTTGCTAAATATTGGTTTGTTTCCTTTGCTCACTTTACTCTTGAGTGTTCAATCCATATGATGTCTTGACTGTGTGAAAATATCACTACTTTTATTTTGGATAAACTAGGTTTTTGCTCTCTTATTAGCTTTCATGGATGTCAGGGTATATTTCTAAAGTTGGAATGCCACGAGGACCAAGAACAGTTTCTTTAACACAGTCTCATGGGTGATTTGAGATTATGTTTATTCTTTCCATCAGGACATGGCATTCTCTCTCTTCTTCCTTTCAGAGAGCTTTTTTATGTTTCCTTAAGCAAAGGGCAGAAAATTGCCATGTCAAAATGAAGCCCCTACTTTTTCATATATATAGGAAATTTTCAAGCTGGAATTTCTGGATCTCATTACTAATGTCTAAATATTTTGTTTAAATTGTATAACATTGATAGCTTGCACTGTACTCACTCCTGGCTTAATCAGTTTTTGTGAAGGTGAGAAGACTGTGCTATTAACACAGTACCAGAAGGCCATCTTGTGGTGTGTATTTTTGTGTGTGCCTGTGTATTGGTGTTTGTGTGCTGTGTGTCTGTGTATACATGTGCCTATCTTTGTGTGTTTGTATTTGTGTGTCTCTATGTGCGTGTATTGCTCATGTCTTTGTGTGTCTGTTTGTGTTTCTGTCTTGTGCATGTAATATTTTGTGTGTGTGTCTCTCTCTTCATGTGTGTTGTGTGTGTCTCTGAGTGTGTTTCTGTGAGTGGGTGTAGGTATGTTTGCTGGGGTTTTCACATCAACTGAGCAGAAGATTGAACTCAGGGCTTCAAATTCTCATGTCAAGCACTGCATGAAAGACATGAATATGTCTACGTGTGCATTGAAGGAAACTCAGTTTTTGTAGCTGCAGGCTTGAGATTTCTGAAGCGCAACCACATAACTGCACCTTATGAGTGACTGCTGTGGAAGTGAGGGTATCCATTGGGAAGGAATGGGATCTGGAAAATTGGCATGGGGAAGTATGGGTGATGATGATGTTGGGAAACATTGAAAGCCTCAATTCTGAGCCTTTGCCAGAGAAAAGTGTGAACTGTGTGCTGAGGTATTCTCTCTCTGAGTGCTGAAATCATCTCTTCTTTTAATACTCTTAGCAGACTGGATTATATACCCTTCATGGTAGCAAGCAATGTCCTTGGTTGGTTGTAGATGCAATCGTCCATACACAAAATTATCTTCTTGATAATATGAGTACACAAAATTTCTCCATAACTATCAGGCCAGTGCTTGTTTATCCAAACCACCGGACACTGGCACCTGGCCAATTTGACACATGAACTTATCATAGGTGTATATGAAAATGTAACCTCTTTCCTCAGCCACAGTTGTCATTGCCCAATCAACTCATGAACAAAGTGGCCATGGTGTTAGGGATGGAGGTTACGCATGGGCTCAGCAACACAGACTTCCACTCACCAAGGCCAAGTTAGCTACAGCCACTGCTGAATGCCCAATCTTCCACCAGCAGAGAAGACACAGTCCCTGATATGGCAATATTCCTTGATGTGTCAGGCTGCTACCTGCTGGCAGATTGTTTGCATTGGACCATTTTCATAATGGAGGGGTTGGTGTTTTTAAATACAGTAATAAATTTTATCCCCTTGATATGGATTTGTCTTCCTTGCTTGCAATGGTTCTGTGAAACTCTCATATCTAGTTTGCATTATCCACCATGATGGTCATCCACTCAGCATTGCCTCTGTCCAAGAAGCTGACTTCACAGCAAATAATGTGCTGGAATGGGCACATTGTTGGAATCCACTTCTCGTACTAAGTTCCCCATCATCTGGTTGCAGACTGGATTGCTAGATGGTGGAATGGGTTTTGGAAGGCTTGATTATGGTACTATCTGGGTGGCAATCCTTTGAAATGTTGGGACCTTGTCCACAAGAAGGCTGCGTATAGCCTAAATCAGCCTCCACCCTATTATGCTCTTTTAGACACAGCCCAGATTAACAGATCAAGGAGTCAAAGTGTGGAAATGGGTGTGGCACACTCATTGCTACCACTAGTTATTCATTAGATAATTTTGTTTTCTGTATCATTGAACCTATGCTGTCTTGGTCCAGAGGTATTATTTCCAGAGGAAAGAGTGGTACCACTAGGAGTTGCAAAAGTATTTCCACTGAAATGAGAGATAAGATGACCAGTGGGCCACTTTGGACTCTTTGTGCCTCTGAATAAACAGGCACAAAAGGAGTTACTCTCCCTACTGCTGTGAATGATCTTGATTATCAAGTGGAAATAGATGTGTAACTGTACAATGTAGGTGAAGAAGACATTGTCTGGAATACGTGACATCTCTTTAGTCATCTCTTCATAGTGCTATTCCCTGCAATTGAGTCAATGGAAAACTGTGACAATTCAACCAGGCTGGACTCATTACAGCCCAGAGCTTTATGAACTGAAAAATTCGGTTGCCACAACAGGTGAATAACCACGAGAAGATGAGGTGCTTGCTGAGTGTACGGTGACTATGGAATGGGTAGTTTAAGTACAAGCTTTAAAAACATGTAGTTTTAAATAAAATATTTACCTCCATACCAGTTCCAGAAATGAGGAGTGCAATGGCTATTTCTTCCTTGATTTCTCATAATATTAGCATCGACATGTAAAGCAAAATCACCATTTTCTCTCTTCCCTTATCCCTGTATCACATAAAATTAATTGTATTAATTTTTTTAATTGTATTAATTTTATGTCATAGTATAAGTTACAAGATCTCCAGAATAATAATTAATACTAATTGGGTACTTGCATCCTCTTGTGTGGAATGTGTTATTACATTTCTGGTAGTATTCAGGACAAGTGAATTATGTTATGTAAATGTATATCTATGTTATTAAATTTCTTTTAGAAATTATAATTTAAGGAAATGTGTATGGGTTTATAATGTGCATTTGTAATGGCTAATTTCACATGTCAATTTGGCTGGGTTATGCTGTCCCAACGTATGCTCAAGCAAGCATTGGCCTGTTTGTTCCTGGGAGGGTATTTTGTAGATGAATTTAAATCATTGCTAAGTTAATTTCATATGACTGACTGCATCTACAATCAACCAAGGAGATTGCCCTCAGCAATGAGAGCGTCTCCTCATCCAATTAGTTAGACACAAATGGGAGAACTGGATATTTCATTAGTCATAAAAAAGAATTTCTATTGTACTTTAGGTTTTCATCTTCTCCTGGGGATTTCATCATCATATTGCTTGGAGGTCACAGTGTGCAGCTTCTGTGGGGAATTCAAGGTTACCTTCATTGAGTTTCTGACATGTTGGTCCTATGGAATTTGGACTTGTCAATCTCCAAACTCTTGACCTAAATCTTATTATAAATCTGTTAATATTTACATATTTAAGTTTATATCTATCCATCTATCTATCATTTATCATCTTACCAGTTTTATTTCTCTCATGTACTCTGACTAATATATATTTGCAACCAACATAGTGAAGTGCAAGAGGTATAAGAATTATATAAGTGACTCTCTATAACTTGGAGTTTCATCATTGGGGCCCACCTTGTTCTTCAAAGTTCCCTTACACCATCTCTCATCCTCTCCCTTCACCTAATCCCCTGCAACATCGCCTTCCCTGTTGACCCTGAACATTCAATCAAGCCCTTTCTTTAGGGCCTTTGCCCTGGACATTCCGTGCACCAGCCACAAACTTCACATATCCTTGTGACTCTCGCTTTCTGTATCTTCAGGTCTCTCTTGAAGTGTTTCCCTGCCTGCTGGTCTTAATTGAATGCTGAGCATTCTCACTCAAATTCTCCATTTCACCTGCTTCCATTTCATTTTAGCAGCTGTCACCATGTCACATATTATATGATTATGATATTATTTGGTTATTTTCTTTCCCCTTTGCAATATTGGAAGCAACTTAGAAAAGTTTTTTTCAGCACATTATTTCCATTGCCTCATCAGTGCCTGCAGCATAGCTGGATGGAATATGAAATGAATGAATGAATTTCTCATGAAGACCTTAGAATGCATGATGACTGGGGGAACATTTCAAAAGTTGGACAGCAATTCCTAATCAGAGATGGCATTCTGTTTAGAATTGATAAACAAATACAGAAATTAATTTTCTGACTCCAAAATATAAATGATGGATGCATTAGTAATCGTTGCTTGTTTGAAAATACTCATGTATTTCTCTCTTTTTAAGCAGTCACATCAAACACATGGATCCAGGAAATGACACACGAGTTTCAGAATTTCTTCTTTGGGGATTTTCAGAGGAACCAGAACTGCAGACATTCCTCTTTGGCCTCTTCCTGTCCATGTACCTGGTCACCGTCTGTGGGAACCTGCTCATCATTCTGGCCACCATCACTGACTCCCACCTTCACACACCCATGTACTTCTTCCTCTCTAACCTGTCCTTTATTGACATCTGTGTGTCCACCACTACAATCCCAAAGATGCTAGTAAGCATCCAGACACACAGCAAAGTCATAACCTATGCAGGCTGCCTCACCCAGATGTCCTTTTTCATACTCTTTGAAGGGTTGGATGACTTCATCCTGGCCGTGATGGCCTATGACCGCTTCGTGGCCATCTGTCATCCCCTGCACTACATGGTCATCATGAACCCCCGGCTCTGTGTGCTGCTGGTTCTGGGGTCCTGGGTTGTAAGTACTTTGAATTCTTTGTTCCAAAGCTTACTGGTGTTACGCCTGTCTTATTGTACACATTTGGAGATCCCTCACTTTTTCTGTGACCTTGATCAGATGGTCCAACTTTCCTGTTCTGACACCTCCATCAATAAAGTAGTGATGTATTTTGCAACTGGGATCCTGGGTTTTGGTCCATTCACAGGTGTCATTTACTCTTATTCTAAGATTTTTTCCTCTGTGCGTGTGATCTCATCCATCCGGGGGATGTATAAAGCATTTTCCACCTGTGCATCTCACCTGTTAGTGGTCTTCTTATTTTATTGCACACTTTTAGGAGTGTATCTTAGTTCTACCACATCCCCAAATGCACATCCAAGTGCCACAGCCTCTGTGATGTACACTGTGGTCACGCCCATGCTGAACCCCTTCATCTACAGCCTGAGGAATAAAGATGTGAAGGGGGCTCTGAAAAGATTCTTCAGAATGAACTCATAAATGGGGCAGAGGAGGTGTTCGTGAATCATATGGTCAAAGCCTCTGGGACAGAAACTGATTTTTTTATCAGTTCATAGAACAAGAAGCTTCCTTTGATTCAGAGATAGCCTTAAATCTGATGAAACAAAGTTTAGATCATACATTGCATTACCATAGAAAATAATCATGTTTAATGCTAAACATCTGCTCAGTGAAATAAGAAACCTTGCAGTGGAATTTACAGACTTAGGTATAGGATTGTGCTGCATGTCTTGCACTATTTTACTTGATAATATATGTGAGTGTTTGCATTTTGTAAGTAAGTTCTGTGCACTTTCTATCCATTTTGTCATAAATATTCAAGAGTATGTGAGTGAAACATCTATGTAATTACAATATCATCTTTTTTGCATTAAATATAACTCACTTGGCATTAAATTAACTAAAAAACATATACTACTCACATATAAAAGAATAATATAAATATAGTGCTCACTTAATTTTTACAAAATACCACTGTAAAACCAGGATCCTAGAAATTATCACCTACCTGCTCTTTTGAAGACACCTCCCTGTTTTCTGAAAACCATTCTCTTGACTATAATTTATAGCTTCATTGTGATGGTTTCTATAATTTATAGAAATCAAAGTATGTTATGTATTATTTTATGAAGGCTTCTAATCTGACTCTTTCCATAGTTTTGGATATGCATGTAGAGCAACCTGGTCAGTGCTACATCATAATCCTTCTTTTTAATATATTCAATTTTATGTAACCCACTTTACTGTGGATGAGCACTTGGTTAGTTTCCATATGGGTGCTCTTTTAGTTTGGTAAATGATGTCAGAATGCAACATACCAGAAATTGATTGGCTTAAAAAATGGAATTTATTAATTTAAGATTCACAGTTCAAAGGTCATAAAAATGTCCAAACTAAGGCATCCAGAAAAAGATAACTTGACTCAAGAAAGGCTACTATCTGCTGCATGGGAGGGCATGTGGCTGGTGTCTTCTGCTCCTTCTTCCAGGTTCCATTGCTTCTGATGCCACTGATTTCCTCTCTAAGGAGGTGTCTGTGGGCCTTCACTTAGCCCCTCCAGGACACAAATCTGGGTTCTGGTTTGCTTTGTTTCTTACGGTGAGGCCCATGGCAACATCTCCTGGCTTCTGCATCTCCAAATGTACATGTCTAGGCATCTGCTCTCTATGTTGGCACTCAAAATATCTCCAGATGTCTGCATCTCTGTTGGCTATGAAACAACTGTTCTCCAAGCATTGAGGCTTCCTCCAGATGCTTTCCCTTTTAAAGGGCTCCTGAATACTGATCAAGACCCATTTTGAACGAGTGGAGTCACATCTCCATCTAATCAAATGTTCACACCTACAACTGGCTATGTCATAATTCCATGGAAACAAGCAAAAGTTTCTACCTAAACAATAGGCATTTCTCCACAAGATTGGACTAAGAGAGAAAACATGGCTTTTCAGGGGTACATAACAATGTCAGTCCAGCACAGGAGCTATCACCAATAATGTTACTTTGAACATCATGGTTTATATCTGCTCTGGATGGTGTTTATAATGGGAGAATGTTGGTATGCTGGCTCTTGATGGCAAAATAAACACTGATATTAGAGGAGGTCCTAGCTGATGAAGAAGAAAAACTGTTTTACTCAAGGTTCTCAAATGAAACAGAATTGACAGACTTCAAGGTCACAACACTGGAAAAGACTGGAGTTTCTACTCCAGCAGGGCCAAGGACCAAATATAAATCCACAGAAGACAGACCTTGAAGAGGAGATTACCTGGTGCATTTCAAAGTTGTTTCAGATACAGGTCCCCCATTTTCCTTCCAATTTCTCCCTTCTTGAATTGTGCTGTCGATCCTGTACCTCTCCCACCTCTCATTTTGGAAGCAGAGAGTCTGCTTTCTAGGATCCACAGGTCCACAGATGAAGAATTTCCTCACCGAATGTATACCCAAAACTGACTTTGTGATATTTTGTGCTTAGAATACACAATGAAATGACTTCAACCTTTGATACTCTAAGCATGGTTTTTACCATGTGGGGTCCAGAAACATTATACACAGCCTGCTAAGATGTCCTGGGGGAACATGATAATATCTTCTGTACCCAATGATGTAATGTACATGTATCTAATTATGTATCCCATGCATGAAGTCACTTGTTGAAAAAAATGCCACTTTTTTGTAGTTTAGTACATAAGGGACTACTGCTTTCGAAGTATCAGAGCAGAGTGGAGGGGATATTATAGATGACCATCTATCAGCAGCTCTTTGTGCTTTCTTCGAACTTTCTACCAGACCAGAGTGACAGCTCCTTAAACTGGGACCTGAAAATTGGTTGGATCCCCATACAGGATATGGTGAGCGGCTCCTCCACCCTGGGGGAAGCCAGACCCGACAGGAGGCAGCCCGCCACAAACTTCTGGTATTCTGTAGAGGCAGTTTTGCTGCAGTGTCTGCCCCAGACCTTTGGAATCATGTGCGTTCCACCCTCCAGGGGAGTGCCAAGGCTTTAAGGGATTTTAAAGCTGGTATCCAGGTCTGCCACTGCAGTATAGCAGGGAACGTTCAGTTATTTTATTTCTTATGTTGTGGGAGCAATATAAGGAGGCTTGAGCAGCACAAGCACAGGTCTGGAAACTGCAACAGAAGCAAGATGAATGAAAGCCCAGATCTGAGCACTGGAAGAAGTGGTAGCACCAGGGCCACCTGAAATGGAGGGAGTTGGGAGTGAGTTGTCACCATCAAAGGCTAAGTACACACCCCACTTGTTCATGCCCACCCCAGAGTAAAACATCAGGTCGAGCACGACTAACCCTTGACATGATGGGGTGGACCTGTGGGCACCCCACAGGTCCACTGACAGATGAGATACACAGCACAGACTCTGGAAAGACTCTGAGATCTCAGGAAATAGGTATGGCAAAACCTGGTGTGACACTCCCAGCATGACTGTTACACGTGTGAGATGATGGTTTCCACAGGCTGGAACTCTCAGAAAGCAAATCAGCACAGTTAGAAGATGTGAAAGTGTGCAAATGAGAGAAGGAATGTGCCTGGTAAAGGAAGGCCTGAACTTTCATTTGCATAAAAGCTGCCCTGCAAGTGGAGAGTGGCTGGCAAAACAGGCAGCCCCACCACAGTATCATGGTAGCAAATGTGGGTACTTAATAACCACAAGGTAGAATCCAAAGACAATTAATCAACAGCCCAATGAAGTTTTACTGGCTTTATAAAAAATAGATGACTGGGAGCGGTGATTCAGTAAGCTAAAGAAAAGACAGGCTAAGTCCCTCCTCTGGTGCTTATGTGACCTTTTCCACTCGTGCAGTGGGAATGACTGGACTTGATTGACTGATGTGCTCTCCTGGGGGCCTGGGTGGTAGGTCTTTCAATTTACTTGTCCCCTCTCAACTTACAGCATGTCTTGGCCCTAGTGGACATGGGGGCAGAATGCATTGTTGTATGGAAACCCAGACTGCTTTAATGGACCTCTGACTCACTCTGACGGACATAGAGTGTACATGGTCTATGCGAGACAAGCCATGGTAGTACCCAGCTTTGGTTGCTTGCTGTCCCGAGCCTATACAGTATATATCTCTGCTATTCCTGAGTATGTATTAGGCATGGATAATTTTCAAGGACTGGCTTTAAAAACCACCAAAGGATAATTTCCGTTATGGGTGCAAGTAATAAATCCTGTGCTTAGAGTTTATCCTCACATTCCCTGGTGTGTCTGCCTGAACCCTGAAGAACTATTAAGGTGAGGCAATAGTGGTGGTTGCCTGGAGGACATGAGGAAATTGGACAAGAGATCCTACAATTCAGAAAGGCTTGGATTCTGAGGACATTCCATCATCCTTACAACTCCCCAGTTTGGCCTGTCTGAGAGCCAGACAGCACATGGAGAATGGCTGTTGATTACCATGAGCTCAGTAAAGTCACTCCTCCCCTGTCTGCTGCAATATCTTTGAGGACTGATTGATAGATTAACTGACTTCTTCCTTGGGACAGTACCACTATGTGGTGGGTTTGGCAAATGTGTTTTTCTCCAATGACCTGACTCCATAGCACCAGGACCAGTATGCATTCACCTGGGAAAGGTGGCAATGGACATTTGTGATGCTGCCACAGCATCACACTATACATAGTCCTACTGTGTGCTATGGTTGGGTGGGTCAGGACGTGGCCACATGCAATGTAAGAATGCAGGGTTTTTATATCATATAAATGATAATATACTAACCCCTGATTCTCTTACAGATCTAGAGGAAGCCATGGACAGCCTGTAGATACCTGGGTTGGGCAATCAACAAAGCCAGGGGTGAAGGGCCTGGAGTGTATGTTAAGTTCTTGGAAGTTGTCTGGTTGGATAAGACCAAAGTGATTCCAGAAACCATGATAGATAAGGTCTAAGCATATTTGAGACCAAACATGGTGAAGCAGCTGCAAGCTTTGTAGGCCTTTTGTGGTACTGGAGAATGCTTATCTCCCATTTGACTCAGATCTTGCATCCTTTGTATGCTTTAATTAAAAAGGGTGCCCCATGGAATTGGGGGACAGATGGAGAGCTGATTTGCCATAACAAAAAGGGCTGTAGCATAAGTCCAAGCATTACAGATAGTGGGTAAGGTAATTCCTTTCCACCTGGATGCGACACTGGTCAAGAAAGGTGTCGCCTGAGACTGGGGGAAATAATCAGGAACATACTTTTGTGATAGCAAAAGAAGGAATAGCTCAGCCCAAGCACTAGAATTGGTGGATAAGGCAGTTTCTTTCCACCTGGATATGACAGTTCATGATGAAGGCTTTGATTGGAGACTCTGGTAATATTAGGATAAATGTGATGTCCCCATAAGATATTTGTCCTTGTTATGAAAGGGAGTAGAGCTGAGATGCTGCTGCATTGAGCAGCAAGTAGCTGCTGTCTATGCTGCACTGCCAGCGAATGAGTTCATTCCACACCTGGAATTGAAGACCAGCAGAAAATGCTAGTGATGAAAGCAACCCTTCACCTCCATTGGATGGCATTGGGTTTGCAGTCAAGTATTGGGTCATACATCTGGCCAGGATTGGGCCATAGGTATAGATATTCAGTGGACAAAGCATGTCCCACATAGACTGCAAGCTGTGGAAATGATTAAAAGGTGCAATGGCCTCCTAATTGAGAGGCTCCAGGTTTCAGAGGTGGGCTGCCCTGATTGGCTACTGATATTTACTTATTAAATGAACAGCCTCGGTGCACAGGCTACTCCCTTTTAGGTGTGTTAATAAGGGGATGAGACTTGCCCTTGCACATACAAGTGGAAGGAAGTGATGAGTTGGAAAGACACAGTGTATGGGAAGGAGGGTTACTATTACCAACCCCTACCTCATGCTTTACCACCAGGGACAAAGGATGAATGGACATGGCTTGGAAAATACTAACAGAAGCCCCTCCCTAAGTGGTCTATCTTTTGTCCCAGGATACTGATGTCACCTGAGATTTGCTGGTGCACACTTGGTTTGAAGAGTGATCAGCTCCTGTACACGTGCCCCTTCTTGATGATGGGGGAAGGTTTGTTACTTGAGAAACTTAGGTCTTGCATCCTGATTGTGGTATCATGACCTGGTTTGGTACTCCTGCCTGGGGCAGAGACCCCTGACTACCACCATCCTTTCACAGAATTAGCAGGTGGACTATTTTAGACCTGAGGGATGAAATTTGCCTCTTATGGTTTCTAAGCCTTTATTTTCTCTTTGACCAGGCTGACTGCAGCTCACAGCCTGATGGAATGGGAACACATTGACACAAAGGTCCACAATGTCTCTCATTCCTGGGTGTATACTGAGCTTCAAGAAGATGCAACTGAAGGGCTCCCATGGCAGGTAGCATGAGCCACTGAAGAAAACAGCATGGCTAGAATGAAATAATCACAGTTCTCTAACTTGGAAATAAGAACAGTGAACAGGTGACACTTTGCAGATGTGGAAATGGACAATCCAACCCCTCCCCCACACTTTTGGATATACCATCCAATATGGTTGGGGATGGCTTATGGCTGAATATATGGGTTTAAGAGAAGAGCACCACGGAGCATTGAGCAACATCAGGGAGACCTCCAGTGGGCCATATTGTGGGCTCCTGAGTCTTTTTGTAATGAGACCATAAGGTCTACAGTTCCAAAAAGGTGGTAAGATGGCTGTCCATATGTAGGGATGAAGGAAACTTCCGAGATGAGAAGGTTTGTTTTGTAAAACAGAATGGTGTTAGATCTCCTGAAAGCTACTCAAGAGGAACCTGTGCAGTGTCACAGGTAGAATGCTGCATGCATGTCCTGACAATCGGGATTCTGTTGAAGGTGCCTTGCTGCGAAAT
The DNA here is from genome assembly GCF_023851605.1 of Tamandua tetradactyla. Lineage (NCBI taxonomy): Eukaryota > Metazoa > Chordata > Mammalia > Pilosa > Myrmecophagidae > Tamandua > Tamandua tetradactyla. The sequence continues at coordinate 93,384,818 of NC_135337.1, read as the reverse complement.
GGATGAAGAACAAGCCATTGGCTCCCTCTCACACGATCCTTTATGGTCCTGGTGGAACTCCATGGCAGGGACTTGGTGTTGGTAATAGTAACCTTATCAAGCCTGTCTGGATTTCATTTTATTGCTGTTGTGACCTATGGAGCAGCCCTGTGGGATACAACATCTCCTAGGATTCAAGCCGTTTAAGAGGTAGTGTGTGGGGCCCAGAGACATTGCTCATTATAAACAGCCTACAAAGATGTCTTTCATAAGTTCTGGGGGGAAATGATACAGCACAACTTTTGTACCCAATGATGTAATATACATGTATATTATATCATGCACTACACAAGGAATATCATTTGTTGAAAAATTGCCACTTGATGTAATTTAGTATATAAGGTACTACTCCTCTGGAAGCATCAGAGCAGAGGGAGGGAATGATTAAAATGGCTATCCACCAGCAGCACCTTGTGCATTCTTTCAACTTGCTAATATATCAGAGTGACCGCTCCTTAAACTTGGACCAGACATCCAATAGAAGGGCCCAACTGACCTACTGCTGCAAAGAAAAGCATGTCTCTCAGTGTGAAAGTGATTTTTTGCAAGTGTACTTGCAAGGAACCAGATGAAATTGTCCCCAAACCAGTTCATTAGGGCTAGGGCTTTTATAGGTAAGGGAAAGGTGGGTAAGGGTGATTCATTCTTATCAGGTCAGCAATGACACTGGATCTTCGTGAGGAGGTGCCAAGTAATTTCTCAATCTTGTGTTTTCTCAAGAACATTTTGTTGTCCCAGCATCAATGATTACATTTGGATATGATGTGGCAGCTCATACACGCAGGGCTTTCACGACTCTTTTCTTAACTGAGTCTCAGAATGGTCAACCTTTCATCTCTTGGGGAGGAAGTCACTGATTCACACGGTCACAGGGTATTCTTGATGCTATCCTGTTTTTTTTTATTCCTGTAAGCAGAAGTGAGAAGGCCTTGTCAATGTTCTTCTGGGAACAAAGTACAAAGAGTAGACTTTTAAGCTCAGCTAGAGTAAGAATATTTACTATGGGTAAGCATATATATCAGCTGTTGGGATATGGTGATGGCATGATGTTTTGTTTTGTTTTTTGAACTTTTAACACATCAGTTTGCTAAAGTCTTGGCAACATTTGAAAATGGCATCTCTATATCAAACTGTGGGGGGAAACTACAGGGGTAGGTGATCCTAAAATAAGAACCAACCAGATCTGCATGTAAATACGGTTGGGGTTTGATTCATTTCAGTAAATATGGAGATTTAAGGCAAAGGAAGGAACCCCTACCCACAGCTGGAGAAGGAATAAGATTTTTAGGAATGGGCTCTTCCTGTGTTTGCATTCCCCTGTCAGTGAGACTTACCCGTCACTAAAGTCTTCTCTCTGTCCATACTTCAAGGACAATGTTTCTCAACCTATCTTCCATGATTATCCCCCAAGGAGCTTTTTTTAAACATTTTTTCATTGTGAAATATAGCATATATACCAAAAAACAATACATTACTAAGTGCATTGCAACAAGTAGTTGCAGATCATATCTCAGAGTTTGATGGGGGTTACAATTTCACAATTTAAAATTTTTATTTCTAGCTGCCCTAATGAACTGAAGACTAAAAGAGGTATCACTACACTGATTCAGCAGGCATACTTATTTGTTAATCCTGACCTCTATATAACTGAACCTCTGATCTTTCTATCCCCCTGTTTAGGGGTATTTGGACTATGCCCATTCTAAATTTTTCAAGTTGGAAAGAGTTCCTGATAATATGGGATAGGGGGATCAAATTAGCTGATGTTCTGTAGAGGCTGGCTCATCCACATTTCAGGACTTATCTGGTCCAGGGACCCATCTGGAGGTTGTAGATTTCTGGAAAGTTTCCCTAGTGCATGAAATATTTGTAGAATCTTATATAGTGCCCTAGGTATTCTTCAGGATTGGAAGGAATGGTTTTGTTTAGGGTTTGGAATATGATAGTATCAGTGTCTTACAGAAAATTGAATAACAGTGACCTCCAGAGTAGCCTCTCAACTCTATGTGAACTCTCTCAGACAATGATTCTTTAGTTGTTGCACTTTTCCCCCTTTTTTATGATAATGTCATAGTTGATGACACAGAGCCAGGGCCAGTGGAGGTCATCTCCTATGCCCCCAGGGAGACCTTCATCCCTGGATGTCATGTCCCACAAAGCAGGGAGGGCAATGGTGTCACTTGCAGCATTGGATTTAGAGACAGAAAGGCCACATATGAGCAGTGAAAGAGGTCCTCCAGAGATGACTCAAAAAAGCCTCTTCCCCTAGGACAGGTTAAAACACTGACGTAGATCAATTACTATTGTCCTTAACATGGTTATAAATGGTTGCAATGTCTAAGAATTTTTGACAACCCCTCAAACCTCTCTTTGTTCCTATTCTCCCTTCCCACTGATCAATTCTGGCACTATTTACTCTTGGCTCTTAGTGGGATTGGCTCTAGAGTCTGTTTTTGATGGGCTGCCAGGTACAGTTGATTGCTACTGTCTGTGGATCCATGTGGGATTGTGATGGACCAGAGGGTAGTGGAGGTGTGCTTTTCTTAGAGTTGCCTGGAGACCCTGTGAATAAATATTTAAGTGTTTAGACTAATGTCCTACAGGCAAGAGTATTTCCACATCATTATCGATCAAATGCATGAGACTTATAAGTTTAGAGATACTGTTTTTAATGGGAATGGACCCTTGTCACATTTTGGACTATAGAATGTCTTCATTTATATGTTGTTTTGCAGGCAAAGATGACTCTCCCCTCCAAGGAGCCATCAAGTAGATATAAAAGCATGTCTACTTTCATTTTCTGACTTCGATATGGCAGGTATTTTAAATTTTTGCTCAGTTTTGTATCCCTGCTCTGGATGTCTTCTAATTTATCATGGCATTTCTTAGCACTCAGTAGTTATCTGTGATAAAATGCAACATTGTTGGTATTGTCATAACACTGTAATATGGAATCAAACCCTTTTGATAACATGTAGCTTTTTTATTGGGGGCTGCATTAGTGTACCACAGAAGAGCAATGTTCTTTAATCCTGATTCAGTAATTTGGGTTGAATCTTTTTGATTAACTTGTTTCAATGGAGATGTGCCACACCTAACTGTGGGCAGGCCTTTTTGACTAGGAGGCTTCCATAGAGATGTTTCTCAACTCATTTAAGGTGTTGTTGTTTACTGGAATCTTTTTAAAAGGGAACCAATTTGGAAAATTGGAAAAAGTTTCAGAGCCCACACACACAGAGCTGGTACAGAAACCTTTGAATGTCTAGAAAGAAAATGCCCCCAGGGAAGCTGTTTTGAAATCAGGAGCCAAAGGACCAGCAGACATCACCATGTGCTATCCCAACTGCCAGAGAAACCCTGAATATCATCGGCCCATTCTTGAGTCAAGGCACTTTCTTTTGGATGCATTAGTTTGGTCATTTTTGTGGCCTTAGAACTGTACTCTTGTAATTTAATAAAATCCCTTTTAAAAACCAATCCATTTTTGCTATATTGTCTTTCTGGCAGCTTTAACAAACTAAAATACTGTATAGCTATTTAGGGTTGACACTCAGCTGTAAGTAGCAGAAAGACAAAAAGAGAGGCTAAAATAATTTTACATTTATCACAAGTCTACTATTAGGGAGGGCATGGCTATATGGCAACTCATTTATATTAAGAATTCCCATTTTCCTTTAATTTCTTCAACACATGTTTTCCATCCTCATGGCCACAGATTAATTGCTGCATCTTCAGACCCTGAGTTCACAACCCAGTAGGAAAGACTGTGAGCAGATTTAGGGATGTTGTACAAAGAAGGGTGCTGGTTGGGTAGTCTCCAAAATTCTCTCTTTTGTAGTACATCATCTTTATGAAAAGTGCCATACCATAAGCCCAATGAACTTTCAAAAACCAAATAAAGCCCTGTAATCAGAACTGAGACCTAAAAAAAAGAGAACATGGCTAGCCAAGGAGGACCTTTGCCCTGCCTTATGCAGGGCAACCAAGAGTCAGAATAGTGGTGGGAATGTCAAATGGTGCAACTGCTGTGGAAAGCAGTTTGGTGCTTCCTCAAAAAGCTGAATATAGAATTGCCATATGACCCGGCAATACCATTGCTAGGTATCTACTCAAAGGACATAAGGGCAAAGGCACAAACGGACATTTGCAGACCAATGTTCATAGCAGCATTATTTACAATTGCAAAGAGATGGAAAGCCAAAATATCCATCAACAGATGAGTGGCTAAACAAACTCTGGTATATACATACAATGGAATATTATGCAGCTTTAAGACAGAATAAAGTTATGAAGTATGTAACAACATGGATGGACCTTGAGAACATTATGCTAAGTGAGACGAGCCAAAAACAAAAGGACAAATACTGTATGGTCTCACTGATATGAACTGACAATAGTGAATAAACTTGGAATGTTTCATTGGTAAAAGAGACCATCAGGGAATAGAAATAAAGTAAGATATTGAGTAGTTGGAGCTGAAGGGATACAGACTGTGCAACAGGACTAAATACAAAAATTCATAAATGGACAGCACAATATTACCTAACCGTAATACAACTATATTAAAACACTGAATGAAGCTGCATGTGATAATGATAGAGGGAGGTGGGCTGGGGGCACAAATGAAATAAAAAACAAAGATAGATGTTAAAGATTGAGATGGTGTAATCTAGGAATGCCTAAAGGGTATAATAATAGTGACTAAATATACAAATTTTAAAAATGTTTTTGCCTGAGGAAGAACAAAGGAATGTCATTATCGCAGGGTGCTGAAAACAGATGGTAATTAATATTTTAAAATATCACCTTATGTGTGAGATTAAACCAAAATGTTTATTTGGTAAGAAATTTATATTTTGACTAGTGCATTTCCTGATATAACTTATGTAGATAGTTTGATTGAACACAATAAGTACTTGGAATCTCAGTTAGGACATGAGATTTTGTTGGATTTTCCAGAGTGATGCCCTGACGAATCCCAGAATGATTCAATCAGTGAGTGGAAAACTTTGCAAAACCCCCTTTGGGGAATGGTGGAACAGAGAAATATTCAACTCCCTCAAGTTGATTTCTTGATATTCTCACAAGCAGTGTTGACAACCAAAGCTATAGGCTGAACCCCATTCTTGGGGTTTGTTCATATAAAACTTAACCCCACAAAGGATAGCTCAAGTCTACTTAAAATTTAGGCCAAAGAGTCATCCCCAAGACAGCCTCTTTTGTTGCTCAGATGTGGCCTCTCTCTCCAGCCAACACAACAGGCAATCTCACCACCCTCACCCTCTCTACGTGGGACATGACTCCCAGGGGTGTGGACCTCCCTGGCAATGTGGGACAGAAATCCTAGAATGAACTGAGACTCAGCATCAAGGGATTGAGAAATCCTTCTTCACCAAAAGGGGGAAGAGTGAAATGACACAAAGTGTCAATGGCTGAGAGATTCCAAACAGAGTTGAGAGGTAATCTTGGAGGTTATTCTTACACATTAAGTAGATATCACCTTGTTATTCAAGATGTAATGGAGAGGCTGGAGGGAACGGCCTGAAAATGTAGAGCTGTGTTCCAGTAGTCATGTTTCTTGATGATGATTGCATAATGATATAGCTTTCACCATGTGACTGTATGATTGTGAAAACCTTGTGTCTGATCCTCCTTTTATCTACCTTGTTAACAAACGAGTTGAATATATGGAATAAAATAAATAATAGGGGTGTATTAGTTAGATTCAGTTGTCAACTTGGCCAGGTGAGCATACCTAGTCTTTTTGTTGCGGACATAAGCCAATGGTATGTGAACCTCATCTGTTGCAGTCGGCTAGGAGGCGTGTCTGCTGCAATGAGTGACTGGTTTGACTTAATTGGCTGGTGCTTAAATGAGAGAACACAATGTACCACAGCTAAGCAGCTTGGCATTCCTCATCTCAGCACTAGCAGCTCAGCCCAGGCCTTTGAAGATGCAGAAAGAAGTCATCCCGGGGAAAGTTGTTGGAACCCAAGGACCTGGAGAGAAGACCAGCAGAGACCATCTTGTGCCTTCCACGTAAGAAAGAACCTCAGTGGAAAGTTAGCTGCCTTTCCTCTGAAGAACCAACTCCTCTCTTTTTCTTTTTTAAAGAACACACTTGTGTGACAAGTGGCAGGCATGAACCTTTGCTGGGAGGGGTAGGGATGAGATTCCCCTTGCACGTGAGGCTCAGGATTTCAGGGGAAGGGCGTGTGCTGAGCTGACCCTTATGCAAATCTCATGTGCCCCGGAAGAGCCAGAGGAGGTCTATTAGGGTGACCCTCTTCTGCAATCTTTGCGTCGCACCCAGCGGTGCCCATCTAGTGGATCCAGATGCATGTACTCTGGTAACGTGCAGCCCCCGTGGGGGAATGTGAGGAATGTGGGCAGGCGATGACTGTTATAGCCTAGGGGAAGCAGGAGAGACTAGTCCTCCACTGTCCCCGACCCGAGGGTGATCAGTCCTCAGGCGAGGCTAAGCCTGCGAGTCAAACCTGGGCTTGTCTGCGTTTCTCCATAGAACAGTCCAGGCGAGTAGGCTGAACATAACAGCAGCCAAAACTTGGGTCTCAGCTTGAGACCGGCGACAGAGAATGAGCAGCCTAGAAATGAGAAATGTTGAGGAGCAATAATGAGAATCCCATTGGAAAGGTAGGGCTGTTAGTTGCGAGGGTGTGCAACGTTAGCCAACCATACCTGTGCTTGCTGCTGGTTGTTGGCATAAGAGAAAGGGTTAGAGTTGCTAGAGCAAGAAGTTTTTAGTTAAAAAGAAGGGGGCTTAGGCAGAAGGAGGGAAATTGTTGTCCAGTGTTGTCCTCTGGAGGAAGACGGCAGGAATCACTGTCCCCTTAACGCAGTAATTGTGGTATCAGCGAGTCAGGGCAGGGCTGTGTTACTGGATTCCTAGAAACAAGGCTTAAAAGGAGAACTGATTTTATACAATCACGGGGGGCTCAAACGAACTCCCCTTTCAAACGCATGTAATGAATGTGAGCGATCTCCCTATCCACTCTGTGTATCTGCTGCTTCATAAATCCTATTACTCTGGATAAAATGCATGGCCCAAAGGTTAATACCAACAAAAGCACCAGCAAAGGCCCTGCTATTGCAGAGATTAAAGTGGTCAGCCATGGCGACTGGGCAAACAAATTCTCAAACCAGTCTTGGTGTTCTCTTAATCTTTTTTCCCTAGCTTCTAATCTCTCTCCCAATTTCCTCATGGAATCTCTGACTACCCCTGTGTGATCTGCATAAAAACAGCATTCTTCCTTTAAGGCTGTGCACAGCCCTCCTTCCTTTAAAAACAACAAATCAAGGCCCCTTCTATTTTGAAGCACAACTTCTGACAAGGATGTTAAAGATTTCTCCAGAGCCTCCATGGCTTGCTTTATAGACGCTAGGTCCTCATTAACAGCAGACTCTAAAAGAGCCATCTGTTTATTCCCCTGAACTATGGCTGCAGTGCCTGTGCCCACTCCGGCCATCACTCCAGCAGCTAACAGTATTGCCAAGGTTACAGAGACCACTTCTCTTTTGTGTCGGTGCTTCATTTCCATGGCTTCCTCAAAATCATTGGCAGACTGGTAGATAACTCTCGGCAAAACCTGTACTAGGATACAAAACTGTGAGTTGCTGAAAACACTAGTACTGACACAGGGTGTTAGACCCGTGCTACATGCCCATTTAAGTCCTGGCGAAGGAATTAGTTAAATGTTTCCTGAGGGATTGAACTCATTGGATGCATTTCTACTACAAAGCCCCTGGAAGCTTGCCAGTGGCATGCCAATGCAAGTGCCCCTACCCGATACTTCAGGGAGGGTAAGTCCTAGGCCACTATGCCAATCACAAGAATTTGAGGACTTGCTAACATTAAAGGTGCCATTGACAGCGATCCCCTCATAATATGGAGGACTAGACTGCAAGCATAACCAACATTCTTTAGTAAAATTCGGATTGGTGTTATTTAATGCTTCATAACTTCCCAGAATTAAGTTAAACATTCTGTTGTCTAAGGGGGTTCTGGTACCAGTGGGAGGAGAAGCACTAGAACTTAAGGATAAAGTAGAGATATGGGATGCCACGGTAGGCTGGGCTGGTATAGCAGTGGCTCGTCTGGTAGGTATGGAAGGAGACTGATATTTGGGTCTTACTGCCGAATTCGGTCCTACTGCTTTGGTGATTTGTTCAACAACCAAACGTATCTTAAATATTGTTCCGGGGTCATAAGCCGATGAATGATAGACTCGAAGTCCCCAAGTTTTCCCTTTTAGCCAATCAGTTGGAGACTTTCGGGCATGGGCGGTGAAAGAGATGTTCAAAGGGTTACATTTGAAGTTAACGCACTCCCCAGAACCCTCCTATTTGGATGTCTCCAGTGCCCCTGTAGGTTTTCTACACTGATCAGCATCCAGCGGCTTATCATTGCTGGGTTTTCTTTTGACAGTAATAGAATCCCAAGATGAAGAAGGGGACCACCAAGCATCACCCGTGGTCTCGCATCCCCATTTAGCACAGTAGAAATATTGGTGTTGGCCACAGTTATATGCCTTTTCCCTGTCCCGGCCATCCCAGGGACAAACATAAAAAGGCCTTTTATAAAGAGCGGCCCTAGCTCGAGGGTTTATACACCCAGCAGGGAATCGGGTGCACTCGCATGTATTGCTCATGCAGACACTTCTCCCAGGTTTGTTTGGATCAACAGAGGGAATGTCAAAGTCATCCGCCCCTGCAATTAACTGACATAAATCAACTTCGAGTGAGGGCCACCACTGTCCCATGGGATGCTTACTATCAGTTTTGGTAGCCACGATATCACCACTGGGATTCAGAATTTGCCAAGTTTGTTTCACAGGTTGGTGAGGGTTGGAAAGTTCGGCACCTGCTAACATTCTTTCAAGATGAAGTCCCAACAGAATACTGCCCAGCAGCTGGGGTATGGTCACCCTGACTGCCTGCATCACTTTGCCCCGCACAGCTATTCTAATTATTCCTTTGATTAAGGGAGAAAAACTAACAGGTTAATACACACTATGATACACAGAAATGTTATGGCAAGCAAAATTCTTTCTAATAAATTCCAGTCTTTTGGGGCAATTGTTGCTAATATTACTGCCCACACTAGGGCTAGAGGACAAATTAGTAAGAACCAATAATAGTTCATGAGACGTTAGTGATGGGGTAAACCTGTAAGTAGGAGTTCTTCTGGCTCCCGGTCTTCTGTTTTATTTGTAGAGGCCGTCGCTGGTCGGACGCAGCGTGAAGGGATCCAGAGGGGTTGCGGCTCACTTTCTGGAAAGATACAAGCAAAATCGCGTCCCTGCGCTAGGAGCAGGGTGGGACCCGACCAAGTATTTGTGACTGGGTCATGCCAGTAGACTAAGGGGACTACTGAAGGTCGGTTGGCGGGGCCCCAATGCCTGTGCAGGGGTGACAGACCATCGTTGTCAAAGGTTAACAAATTTAAAACTATGAGGACTTGAGTAATAATGTCTTTAGGTGACGCCTGAAGCATGTTACTTCTCTGCTTTTCAATTTGAATTTTAATTCTTTTGTTTAGTGCCTCGACCATGGCTTGCCCCTGAGGGTTATAGGGGATGCCAAAATGGTGAGTGATGTTGTACATATCCAGAAAACTTTTGAAGGCAGCGCTGCAATACACAGGACCATTGTCTGTTTTTAGGTCCCAAGGGACTCCCATAAAGAGAATTCCTTGCCTGAGGGCCTGAACACAGTGCTTGGCAGTCTCTCCTGGGAGAGGGACCGCATGACACATGCCAGAATAGGTATCTATGATTACATGCAAATACTTGTGGTGCCCGAAGGACGGAACATGAGTGACATCCATTTGCCATCTAGTGTTGGGCTTGAGACCTCGGGGATTCACCCCTTGTGGCTGTAGAGGTCCCAAGGGCACGAATGGAGTGCAAATGGTGCAGCTTCTGACTAAATGCTTAGCTGTTTCGATAGGCAACCCACATAGATGCCGGATTGCCCCTGCAGACAGGTGGAACCTGCTGTGTAACTGTTTGGCAGCATTGACGGTGTCCTGCACGGTTGTGAGGACCTGGGCTGAGACAGCCCTGTCAACGAGCCGATTGCCTTCAGCAATGGGGCCTGGAAGGCCTGAGTGGCTGCGTACATGTGCAATGAACCACAGAGGTCCTCTTTCTTCAAGGGTGTTTTTTAATAAAAATAAGAATTTGTCTATAGGCTTACTTGGATCGGGGTAGAACATGGCTAAGGCGAGAACTTTACAAACTTGGCAGGTGTACAAACTATCAGTGAAAATATTTACAGGCTCTTCAGGGAATTGCTGTAAGGCTAAGGTGACAGCGGCTAACTCCCCTACTTGTACCGAGTGATGGTTTGACTGCACAACGCAGACAGGCTCTTCACGTTGAGGGAGAAAGGCTACAAATGCGAGTTTGGTTTTGGAGGCATCTGTAAAAATAGTAGTGGCTCGTGGCACAGGGGCCGACGCTGGGAAAGGGTGAAAAGGACCTGAGCTTGGCCTTAGTGGGATGTGTCTGACTGCCTGACAGAGCTTGTGAGGAGGGTATTTGTTAGAGACCTCCCCGTGGAAGCCAAGCATCAGCGCTTGCATGTCTAGATCAAATTGTAGCAGCCATATAAACTGCTTATCCTCAATAGGCCAGATTAGCACATCCGGAGGCCTCCCTACCAGTTGAACTGCTGCTTTGATTAGGTCTTGGGCTAAGGTTATCCACAGCTTTACCTGTGGGCAGATTTTACGGAGTTTATTTTTGGCTGGATGGATCCACATTAGGGGATCATCTTGCCAAAGAATGCTCGATGGTGAATGGTAAGTGTCTAGGATCATGGCTATTAGTGACTGATTAGGCTGATATCTACCCAGATTACTGGAGGCAAAACATTCATTGAAAAGGTGTAAGGCTAGTTTCGCGTCCCATGTGAGTTTAATAGGTTGATTAATGGCCTCGACTGTTTTGTTACTAGTTTTTAACAATGAGAACAGTGGTTCCAACTGTTGGGTTGTTACGGGGAGGGCCAATCTGACCCAATTTATTTGCCCACAAAGTTGTTGTAACTCATGCAATCGTAGGCGTTCCGGAATTTCAAATGAAAATTTAGTAGGTGCAACCCTCTGACTGATAGTATAGCCCAAGAATGTGTAGGGAGGAGTGGTTTGAACTTTATTAGGCTGGACAGTTAGCCCCAAACTTTGGAGATTAGCGATTAGCAACGACAAGACAGTCTGCAATTGTTCCTGAGTATCCGCTCCTATAAGCACATCGTCCATATAATGGAGAATAGTGGCTTGCGAGCGGAGAGGCTGCACAGCAACATTCACATATGCCTGACAAATGGCTGGGCTATTTCGCATGCCTTGTGGCAGAACCTTCCATTGATAACGCTGTGCTGCCCCCATGTGGTTAGTGACTGGCACTGTGAAGGCAAACTTTTCCTTGTCCCTGTCATGCAACGGAATGGAAAAGAAACAGTCCTTTATGTCTATGGTGGCTATCTGCAGATGCTTAGCAAGAGCTGCAGGGTGAGGCATGCCAGGCTGAGGGGACCCCATAGGTCGGATGTGCTTGTTAATTTCCCTGAGGTCATGAAGGAGTCTAAATTTGGTACCTCCCTTTTTACTGATAACAAAAACTGGAGAATTGTAAGGACTACATGATGGCTCTATGTGTCCTGCGACTAATTGCTCTTGTACTAGTTGCTCTAATATTGTTAGCTTGTGGGACGGAAGCGGCCACTGCTCCACCCAGATAGGCTCCTCTGTGTCCCATTGAAGAGGAGTGGGTGCTGGAGGTGTAACGCGAGCAGTGGCGCAAACTATTGGGGGGGCTGTGTGGTAATATTGGTCCCTGCGTCTGCGGGAATGCCTTGTCCCCAGACGGCTTGGCCGATGGTGGTTGGGAAACATTCTTGGGGAGGCTGCATGGTAATATATGCCCCTGAGGCTGCTAGAATGTCTCGCCCCCATAAGATTTGGTCAATGGTGTTTAGAAACAATGGCCTGAAGACGCCTCGGTGGCCTTCTTCATCCTCCCAGTAAGGGGAATGGCGGCTCTCACCGAGGGGGCAGAGCCCGTGGCACCAATTACTGCAGGCCCTGCGGTAGTTGGGCACAGATTTTTCCACTTGGCAGGAAGGCATGAAATTTCTGCTCCCGAGTCCACCGTACCTAGAAGCCAATCGGCTCCGATTTTTAGTTTACGGGTGGGCTTGTTCGGGGTTATAGGGATGGTCCACATTATGGTTTGGGGGTGTTCCTGCTGACACCCCAGGTCTCTTGGGGACGGGGCTGAGACCTGCCCCTTTGGAAGTTTAAAGGCGGGTTAGGTGCGCGGCAATTGCGTGCCCAGTGATAGCCATTGTTACACTTTGGGCAAGGGGTTTTGGGCTTTCGCTCTTGCCAGTGTTTTCCTTCCGGTGGCTTGGCCCCCGTGTCTCTCGGGTCAGGTTGATTAGGACACTCCCGAGCAAAATGTCCAGACTCACTGCACCGATAACATTCATTAGTAGCTCTAAGTGCGAGTGCTAGGGAGTCAGCAAGGTCTCGTGTGGAAGGATTAATGTTAGAACAAGCAGGTACCCAGTCAGAGATGGACTTTTCTCTAACGCCTGCTAGCGCTTGTCTGAAGATGGGACGGGCTCCCTCAAATATAAGTTCCTTAGCCAGTGCATCTTGCCCCTGATGATCATGTATTTTGTTTCTGCAAGCCTCTTGTACCCTAGAGACAAAGGAGGCGAAATCCTCGTCTGTCTTCTGAATTAACTTGGTAAGTTGTTCTGGCCTGGAGGCTGAACAACTACGGAAGGCCCACATGGCCACTTCTCGCAACTGAACCCAAAACCCATACGGGGCAGCAGAGTAGACTGCTGGGACGAAGTACCGGCCGATCCCGAGGAAAGACTCGAGAGGGATGCCGAGGCCCGGGGGCCCTCCTGGGTAATCTATCTGTCGAGCAGCCTGCTCGGCCTCTGAGTTGAAGTGCGCCTTCCAATCAACATACTGGCCTGGGGTGAGAATAGCTCTGGCTAGAGTTGTCCAATCGTGAGGTGTATTAAGCTGCGTGGACATTTCCTCTAGCAGGTGGGTCGCGTATGGACTCGCAAACCCGTCTTCCTTGACCGCTTTGCGCAGTTGCTTGATTGTCTCGGCATTGTGAGGATACCAAGCAAGTGGGCGCTGCTGCATTGGCTGGAGATTCATAGGGAAACATCCAACCGTGGGCGGTGGGAGGGGCCGCTGGGGCTCCGTAGGCCATGCCACTGCAGCGGACTGAACAGGTGGGCTACCAGGCCAGACTGGGCTGGCGGCCGTGGCCCTGGACTCACAAAATAGTGGACGGGTCTCAAAAAATGGCGGATTAGGTTCCTCCCCCTTAGAAAATGGGAGAGGAGGGGCATAAGATGGTGGACCAGGCTCCTCCCCTGTGAGAGGAGGGGCCGAGGAAGTGTTGTTCCGCTTTTTTAACTCCGGAGGAGGCGGAAGTGGGTTGGGAGGGAGTGAGTTACAAGATGGCTCCTGGCCACTCCCTTTCGGGAGGGCGGGGTAGAGGTTCTTCCTGTTGCTTTGTTCTTTACTCGAGGAAGAAGCTGGAAGGCCGCCATTTGTATCCCTCGGAGGGTCTATCTCCAACCAATTATTAAGCTGATCGAGCAGCGACTCGGCGACCGAGTCTGACTCAGAATCGGAGCCGCGAGTCTCCGCGGCCATTGCTCAGGCTGGGCGGCCGTCTGTCGGCGGCGAGGAGCCCTGAAGGCAGGAGCGAATGGCAATGAGAGTGGGGAACAACCCCGGAGGGAAGCGGTTACCCTCGTGCTCCATTTTGTCCATTATTCTAGCAATTAGCTGATAATAAGTATCTGTACTCCACAGGTGGCAAGTAACTAGCCACGGGTTAAAAGGAAGCAGGAGATCCCAATAAACCTGCAGCTGCTTAACATAGACTTTACATTTATGAGTGTCTAAGAGTGCCGCTAGGGCACGGACCTGTGGTGCCTGCTGCCGAGTAATTCTGCTACCCATGTTAACCAAAATTTAGGGAGACAACTAGCCACTCCGGTTAGGGCCTAGGACTTCCTTTGGAGTTTATTTGGGTGGCTAGTGCCGGGGGGCTCTTACCTCCGACGAGGTCCTAGGGTGCGCTGGGGTCCGATGGGCAGATGAAGAGGGTCCCTTTTCAGGTGCCAGCTGCGGGGAGCAGGTCCCACTAGGCTAGCGAGGGTGCACTCTTCCTGCCAAGGGGGCTCAGGGATTAGAAATCCCAGAGGCAGAGGGGGCTCGAGCCGAGGGTCTGGGCTGGAGGCGCACACGCAGGGGACCACTGCGGGTCTGAAGGACTGGAGGCCGAGTCAATTAAGGCATGAAGCGAGGTAGCTTTATTGTTGGTAGACGCTTATGCCAGGGTCGCCAGTAGCTAAAGACCACGAGGCTCGATGAGCCCCGGATTATATACAGTTTGAGGAGAGGCGGAGTTAGGCCGTGGACTCCAGGGGAGGGTAGCCAATCACACAGGGAGGACGGATGAGTGACTGTGACGTCTGTAGGCACCATAGAGATGCTGTTCCTGAGTGTGCTTGTAGCAGCGGATGTTGGGCAGGTGGAGGACTAAGGAGAAGGCCAATAGGGTTAGAGAGATAAGGTTGCATCATCACTAGTCGCTGGTGAGGCTTGTAATTCAGAGGTCTAGAAGAACCGGACATGCCAAAATGGCGAGGAAGGGAGAGAAAGAGACTAAGCTACCAGGCCAAGAATAAAATTATGCCACAACCAACAAAATAAATCCCCCTTTATTAAAAGCCAATCCATCTCTGGTGTGTTGCATTCCATCAGCTAGCAAACTAGAACAAGGGGGAACAAATGTTAAAATAAATTTAGTTTGAAATGCTAGTGATCAATGAAAGTGAGGGATAAGGGGTATGATAGGTATAATCTTTTTTATTCTGTCTTTCTTTTATTTCTTTTTCTATTGTCTTTTTATTTCTTTTTCTGAATTGATGCAAATGTTCTAAGAAATGATGATTATGCAACTAAGTGATGATATTGTGAATTACTGATTATATATGTTAATGTTTTATTTTGTTCATTAATTTTTTTAATCAATAAGCTTAAAAAAAGAAAAAGAATAGCCAATATCAGTCACACGCGAAGGCACATGGCTGGCATCTGCTGGTTCTTGTTCCTAGTTCTGTTGTTTCCAGCTTCTGATGTCAGTGGTTTCCTCTCTATGTGACTGTGGGCCTTCACTTAGCTCCTAGGGACATGATTCTAAGCTCTGGCTTGCTTAACATTTCATAGGAATACATATGGTGAAGTCTTCTAGGCTTCACTGATATCTAGGTTTTTTCTCTCTGTCAACACTCCAAGCATCTCCAAATATCCATGTCTCCATCTGCTATGAGGCAACTGTTTTCCAAGCATCTGAATCTGAGATTCCTCCAAAACTTTCCCCCTTTAAATGAAGACCCATGTTGAAAGGACAGAGTCACAACAGGGTCAGTAATGGGACACATAATTGGGTGTGCCATGTCTCCACAGGAGAAATCCAACCCAAAGGTCACACCCACAACTGAGTTTGTCATATCTCCAGAGAAGCTCCATCCTGTGGGAAAATTCGTCTCTATTGGATTGACCTGTGGAAGGTAGAAAATAGACTCTGCTTCCTAAATAAACCCTGGGAAAGAGATAGGAAGGACGTTATACCTCCAGAAGGGAGAAACTCGAATGAGAACAGGGAACACATCTCTGTCACAACTCTGGAATGCAACAAGTAAACTCCACTAGACATCAAGGTTTGTCTTCTGTGGATTTGTTCTTGGTCCTTTCAGCATGCTGGAGTGGAAAATTCAGACTTTCCAGTGCTTGTATATCCTGTTCTCTTAACCTTGAGATCCTTGAGTAATACAGATTAATTTCATCATCGGCCAGGACCTCCAGACATGGCAGTGTTTCTCTCTATTTTGCCATTCAGGGCCAGCATACTCACTCTCTCCCATCATGTTCAAGCATTCTGAGAAGACACAAGCCATAATGCTGTAAGGAACCTTATGGTGATGGCACCCAAATGGGAACTATCCAAATGCTCATCAACAGTAGAGGGATACAAAACTTAGTATAAGAACACAAAGGATTACAACAGATCAATGATGATGGTTAGTCTACAACTAAATACAAAAGATGGACATAATCAGTGAAATAAGCCTTCATTAAGTAGCATAGAACTTTTACTTGATTTATACAAATTACAAAAAACATCACAAGTAAACAATAAATTACAATCAGGAGAATGGTTATCTGAAAATGGGAAACATGTTTCAAAAAGAGAGGACAGGCAGTCATTTCAAGGATAAAGGCATGCAACATGGTATTAACCTTGTAAAAATTCAGCACAGTGAAAATTTGTTTTATGCTTTACTATGCAAGCAATATATTTTGAAAACAAGTTTTTAATGCAAAATGAGGTTAAGAAGATCACGAAATGGATGAATCGGTAAATGCATAGATTTTTCATTAACATATTGTTGAAGGTTAGGACAAAATGAATACAAACAGCACATATTTTACTCACAAAAATAGAAACAGTCACATATATCATCAAGTTAATTAGTGCAAGACATGCAGCCCAATCCTGCACCTAAGTGTATAAATCCCATTGCAAAGGAAGAACAAGATTTCTTACTTCACTGAGTAGATGTTTGACATTAAACACAATTCTTTTCTAGGTAATGCACTGTATGATTTAAACTTTGTTTCATCAGATTTAAGTCCATCTCTGAATCAAGGGCAGGTTCTTGTTCAGAAACTGATCACAAAATCACAGCTTCTATCTCGGAGGTTTTGACCACTGTGAACACAAGCACCTCTTCTACCCCAGGAAAAAATGACACATTTATGACTTCACTCCCTTGTTCACTAGGACGAATCTTTTCAGAGCCCCCTTCACATCTTTATTCCTCAGACTGTAAATGAGGAGTTCAAAATGGGTGTGACCACAGTGTAGAGGTTGTGGCACTTGGATGTACATCTGATGATGTAATAGAACTAAGATACACTCCTAGGAGTGTGCAATAAAATAAGAAGACCACTGAGAGGTGAGATGAACAGGTGGAAAATGCTTTACACATCCCCTGGATGGATGATATCACACGCACAGAGGAAAAATTCTTAGAAGCGTAAATGATACCAGTGAACGGACCAAAAACCAGGATCCTGGTTACAAGATACATCACTATACATTGACGAAGATGTCTGAACAGGAAAGTTTGACCATCTGATGAAGGTCACAGAAAGAGTGAGGGCTCTCCAAATGTGTACAATGGGAGAAGCACAAAACCAGTAAGCTGTGTAACAAGGAATTCATAATACTCACGACCCAAGAAACTAAAAGCAGCAGGACAAAGAGCCAGGCGTTCATGATGACCATGTAGTTCATGGGGTGACAGATGGCCACGAAGTGGTCATAGGCCATCATGGTCAGGAGAAATCATCTAACCCTTCAAAGAGTAAGAAAAGGGACATCTGGGTGAGTCAGCCTGCATAGGTTATGACTCTCCTCTGCGTGTGGATTTTCACTAGCATCTTTGGGATGGTGGTGGAGGATAAACAGATGTCAGCAAAGGACAGGTTGGAAAGGAAGAAGTACATGGGAATGTGGAGGTTGGAGTCGGTGATGGTGGCCTGGATGATGGACAGTTTCCCAAAGAGAGTGACCAGGTACATGGACAGGAAGAGCCCAAAGAGGAACATCTGCAGCTCTGGTTCCTCTAAAAATCCCCAAAGAAGAAATTCTGAAACTTGTGTCTCATTTCCTCATTCCATGTGTTTGATGTGACTACTCAAAAAGAGAGAAATAGCATAACTAATTCTCAAAATAACAACCATTACTAATATATCCATAATTTATATTTCAGAGTCAGGAAACTAATTTCTGGATTTTTTTTTTATCAATTCTAAGCAGGCACTTAGATTAAGAATTGCTGTCCAACTTTTGAAACATTTCCCTAGCTGTTTGCATACTAAGGTCTTCATGAGAAAATCATTCATTCACTTGGGGAATGACTATTCCATCCAGCTTTGTTTCAGGCACTGATGAGACAATGGAAATAATGTGTCTCAAGCAAAAGTTACCTGCAATCTTGCAAAGGGGAAAGAAAATAACTAAACAATATCATCAATAAAACATATGATATGTGACATAGTGACAGCTGCTAAAATGAAATGAAAGCAGATGGAATAAAAAGTTTGAATGGGGACGCTCAATATTCAAGCTAGACTGTCAGGCAGGGAAACATCTGGATTGAGACCTCAAGATACGGAAAGCAGGAGTCACAAGGAGTTGAGAAGTTTGTGACCATTGCAGGGAGTGTGCAGGGCAAAGGCCCTTTGGAAGGGCTTTATTGGGTGTTCATGGTCAACAGGGAAGGCAGTGTGGCAGGGGATTACTAAAAGGGAAAAGATGCGAGATGGTGAAAGAGAACTTTTAAGAATGAGGTAGGACCCCAGTGATGAAACACCAAGTTATAGAGTCCCTTATCTAACTGTTTTACTCTGGAATTTCACTAAGTTGGTTGCAAAGGTGTGTTAGAGTAGATGAGAGAAATGAAACTGGTAAGATGATAGGAGATAGATAGATTGCATATACTTAAATATGTAAATATTAGGAGATTTATAAGAGGATTTGGCTCAAGAATATGGGGATTGACAAGTCCAAATTCCATAGGACCCACAAGTCAGAAACTCAATGGAGGTAACCTTGAATTCCCCACAGAATCTGCACATTGTGACATCCAATCAATGTGATGATGAAATCCCCAGGAGAAGATGCAAACCTGAAGTACAGTTAGAAATTATTTTCTGTGGCTAATGAAATGCTGAGATCTCCCTTTCAAGTACAACTGATCACATGAGAAGTCATCTCTCAGTGCTGAGGGCCATCTCCTTGGTTGATTGTAGATGCAGCCAGCCGTTTACAAGCAACTGACCAATGATTTAAATCCATCTACAAAATACCCTCCCAGGAATAATCAATCCAGTGCAGGCTTGAGCATACATTTGGAAACCATAACCCAGACAAATTCATACATGAAATTAACCATTACAATCCACACCTAGTAAACTTGTCACACATACACATTTCCTTAAATGTTACATAATGTCATATGAATTTAATAACATAGACTAATTTTCACCTAATATAATTCACCTGTCCTGCACATGACCAGAAATGTAATAACACATTCCCCACAGGAGGATGCAAGTACTCAATTAAAATTAACTATTATCCTTAGGACTTGAACTTAAATATGGTGACATGAAATTAATACAATTTATTTTATATGGTATAGGGATAAGGGAGAAAAGAATAGAAAGATTTTGCATCTATACTAACATCATAAGAAAGCAAGAAAAATTTCCATCTCCTTATTTCTGTAACTGGTTATGGAGACAAAGCTCATATTTAAAACCACCTGCTTCCTCTACCCATTCTATATTAATTATGCCCTCGGCCTGCACCTCCTCTGGTCATGGTTATTTGCCTGATGGGGCTACCCAATTTTTCAGTCCTCAAAGCTCTGGGCTGTTAGGAAACCTGCTTGGGATGGTTGTCACTGTGTTCCATTAACTTCAATGACAGGGAATGGCAGTTTGAAGAGATGCCCAAGGGATATCCTCTATTCCCGGCAAATCTTCTTCACCCACATCATATAGTTACATTTCAATTTCCACTTGATAATGACACTCATTCACTTCAGCAAGGAAGGTAATGTTTTTTGCCCGTTGATTCAGAGGCATCAAGATCCCAAAGTAGTGTGTTCAGAATTTCATCTTCCAGTTCCATGGAAATATTGTTGTGTTTCCTAGTGGGACCACTCTTTCCTTTGGAAAAACCACAGAGCATAAGGTTGAAGACACAGGAAACAAAATTTTTCTAACAAAGCACTATGGATAAATGAGAATGGGTGGTTCATGGAATGCTCACCTCCCATGTGGGAGACCCAGGTTCGATTCCCTGACTGTGCAACAAACAAAAGAAAACAAAACAAAAGCACTAGGGGTACAAACGAGTATGCCACTCTCATTTCCAGACTTTGATTCCTGAACCCACTAATTCATGTTGTGTGAAAAAGAGCAGCATATATCCCTTTTAGTTTATGATGTATTAATTTGACTACAGGAAATTACCTGAAACTGTCGAATTGTGTTCCAGTAACCTCAATTCTTGAAGATGACTGTATAATTAAATAGCTTTTATATTGTGACTGTGTTATTGTGAAAACTGTTTGATGCTCCTTTTATATACAGTTATGGACAGATGAGTAGAAAAAATAAAGAGAAAAATAAATAAATAATGGAAGGATAAAGGGTAAAAATTGGGCGGACAAGTACTGTGTGTCAATGAGAAGGAGGCACAAGGGTGAAAAATACACAACTATATGATGATATTCTGAGCCTTTGATTATAAAATAAGGTTTGACTGTGTGTGTGTGGATATTTCTCAATAAAAATATTTTAAAAAAGAAAAGAAAAAATCCATTTGCTCATCAAAAAAAGTAAGGAATACACAACAAGTTCTATTAAAAAAATAAAAAACTAAATTTAGTGGTTGGTGTGTTAGATCATACACAGCCTTCTGGAGAACATTGTCCCACCACTTCAATATATTACAACTGAGCTAGCACCATAACTGAGTCTTCCAAAGCCCATTCCACCATTCCATCAATTCAACCGGCATCCAGATGGTAGGGAACATGGTAAAACAAGTGAATTCCATGACAATGTGCCCATTCCAGCACTTCATTTGCTGTGAAGTTGGCTCCTTGCCCAGAGGCAATGCAGAGTAGATGACCATCATCGTGGATAGCACAAACTAGAAATGGTAGTTTCACAGAACCGTTGCAAGCAAGAAAGACAAATCCATATCAAGAGGAAACATTTACTCTTGTAAGTAAAAACCATGCTTCTTCCATTACGAAAGTGGTCCAATGCAAACAGCCTGCCACCACGTAGCAGGCTGACACACCAAGGCATATTTCCATATCAGGGACTGGGTATTGGTAACTGCTGCTGGAAGTTTGGGAATTCAGCAGTGGCTCCAACCAATCTGGCCTTGGTGAGTGGAAGTACATGTTGCTGAGCCCATGCATAATCTACATCCCTGACATCATGGTTACTTTATTCATGAGTCCATTGGGCAATGACAAGCGTGATTGAGGCTTTCTCATATCCGCCTGTGATTGGTTCATGTGTCAATTTGGCCAGGTGACAGAGTCCAGCTGTTTTCATCAGCATGCACTGGCCTGTTAGTTATTGTGAAGATACTTTGTGAACTTAAATGATCAATAATTTAATGTTTCGTGTATGGATGAAGGCATCTACAATAAACTGAGGAGATTGCTCTTAACCATCAAGAGTATTTAATCCAGTCAGTTGAGTGTTTTAAAAGGAGAAGGGATGATTTCAGCAGTCAGAGAAGAGAATTCTTCCTCTATATCAGCAAGTCAGCATCTCCCAGAAAATTCATCAAGGACCCTCATCAGAGTACCCACCACACAGAGAGCTCTCTAGAATTTGGAACTCTTCATTCACACAGTCATATGAGAAGTTATTTTTCAAAATCTCATGGTATTTATGATATCGCCTATCTGTTATGTTTCCATAGAGAACCCCATCTAGTTCAGCTTTGGTATCAGGAATGGTTCTTGAGAAACAGAATCCTAAGGATAAGATATCTAAATTGGTCTGAATTTTGGGAATTGGTTCTCTAATCAGTTTAGATTTAAAGTACTATGGCTCTATTTGAAATAATAAATGTGGCATTGATAGCCCATGGTATGATTTGACAATAGAAGTATGCAAAATATCACCACCAGGTATAGTACCCAAAAGCTTAAGGTGCAAGCCTCTGGGTAAGTGTTTTTCACTCTGCAACAAAAATTTTGGAGTTAAAAGGTATACTGATTCAGGCCGGTTGTTCCTAAATATGATTAGACATATCATCCAATCAGTTGAAAACTTTAAAAGGAGTAGAAACAATTTCAGCAGTTAGAGAGAGAAGTTCATCTCTACTTCAGCAAGCCAGTTTCTCCTGGAGAAATCCTCAAGGATGTTCACAGAGCTCCCAGCTTGCAGCCTGCCCACCAGAATTTAGACTTGTGCATCTCCACAATTGGGTGACACAATTCTTATTAAATATTACATAATATTTGCAGATATCTGCTGCCAATTCTATTTCCCTAGAGAATCCGGACCATTACACCATAGAATGGGTTATTTTATCCACTGGTTATCAAAATTATCTCTGCTGAAATCACCCTCTGGAGAGTGTTCAAATGGGAAATGATACTATCTTCTTTTTCACCCATCAAGAAAAGTCTATACATACAAAGTTCCCACTGAATTCTTTGCCTGCCTTCCAATGATTTATCTGCTTGACTTCTTTTTTTAACATTTTCAAGTGTGAAACACACCAAATATTTTAAAAAGCAATTAACTCCTAAATACACTTCAACAAGTAGTCACAGATCAGATCACAAAATTTGGCATGGGCTACACCTCCACAATCCTAGATCCTTCCCTCCAGCTGCTTCAAAACACCAAAGGCCAAAATGAAATATCAATACAGTGATTCAGTAGACACACCCAACTACCAAATCCCAATCTCTCTGCTCAAACACCTGCCTCAACCCAATACCCCCCAATCTCAAGGGATACCTGGATTATGTTCCCTCCAAATTTCTTCATGTTGGAAAGTCTCCCTGATATCTTTGTCAACAATTTTCCAATCATATTCCTTCCAAAACCCTGACCATCTAAACAATTCACTGGCATAGGCATAGAAACCTGATAAACTCCTGAAGTATGACAGTGATGGCATATTGCTGGTCTTGACAGCTGAAGGCAAACTGTTTCTGGTGAACTTTACTTTTCAACTACAAAAAAAGCATCTTCCAGGTCAATAGATGCATATCAATGTGTCACTTTCCCAGCTGCTACAACGTATAACATACAATGGATTGGTTTAAACAATGGAAATTTATTGGCTCATACTTTTGAGGCTACAAGTACAACATCAAAATGTTAGCAAGGCACAGTTCTTGTAGACTGCACAGTTCTGGGACTGGCTGACTGCAATCATAAGGTCCTTGGTTTTTCTCTCAAATGTCATCTTTATTCCCTTCTAGCTTCCATTGCCTTCCAGCACTTTCTTTTGGCTTTGTCCATGTGACCTGCTCTAGAAGGCCTCCAAGATTACAATTAAGATGCATGTTGATTCAGTTGGCTACATGCTAACTAAAAATACCATCTTTAAATGGTATTCAATTGTCTTCAATCTTCAGTTCACCATGCAGTGGTATCATCTATAGCACAGCAGTGGCAGTTGGACTCACCACATGGGTAATTTTATGAAAATCCACTGTCATCCTCTAAGATCATCCGTTTTCTGTGCAGTCCAAAGAGTAGAATTGAATGGTGATGCAGTGGTAATCACCATCCCTGCATCTTTTAAGTCCTTGATGGGGATACTAATCACTGAAATACCTCCAGGAATGTGGTGTTCTTTGGTTTCACTCTTTTGCTAGGTAGACACAAATCTAGTTCCTTCCACTTGCCTTTTCCTGCCATAATACCACTCATTCAACACGTCATGGAACCAAGGTGGGGATTCTGTCATTTGCTGAGAATGTCTCTATAAGAACCTTAATAAGTCCTTCTTTTACTGGGGACCATAGTGACATTTTGGATCTCCTAGAATTAATGTAAGTTCAGAGCCAGTATCTGGCAATCCCTGAAATGCATGCTCATTTCCTTTTCCCCAATGCAGAATCAACAGGTAAACGAGTATTGGTCTATTATGGAACAGTTGGGAAGAATAACAAAACTATAAATTTGGGGCAGTATAGCAGAGACTTTCTCCATAGTATCCTTGCATTGGCTTCCTTCCAAGGGATCTGGGCTTGTCAGTTGTCCCAATTCTAGGAAGTGACTGAGGGGACATGAATTTATTTTCATAATTCAAGTTAAGGTTTCTGTTCACTTGAACTAGAATTTTTGTACTTATGGGTAGCAAAAAAGAATCTGGTAGACCCCCCATCTATTTCACTTCCATGTACCCCAAGAGCAAGAGCCAATGGAGCACATCTCTGCGAGTCAGAATATTATTATTTCAGCTTTTCCTCTGCTCTCCTCTCTTGTAGCCATGCCCACCTGGGCTTTGGCAATTAATTGCTGTCATGTGACTTCTACGAAGTGTTTATGGACACAAGTTTGACCCTCACTAGTATCTGACATACCAAAATTTTTTTTAACGGTGGGTCTTTTGGGGATGAAGGAACTGCTCTTGCAAATTTATTCCTCCCATTTGTGAAAAGTGTGTCCTTGGACATTCTGGGGGTGGGTGGGAAGGAGGCCTGACATGATAAATGCATACAAGCATTGCAGTCTTTCTAAGCCTTTGGATCCCCTCATTTTACATTATATGAGAGTAGTTCTGTCATTTGAACCACATTAATGTAGGATATTGTTTGTTCCACGCTTCAGACACTCAAACATACAAACTAATATGGCCCTTTCTAACCTCTCAGGTTACATGTTTGAATCCAGGGATGCTGCTTAGTGGATCCATTCACTAATTTGAGACTGATCCAACTTTATATTTATTCTACCTTTATCCCACATCCTTCATAAATATTTCTATTTGTATTCCCCTGATTTCTGTGTTGCATACATTGGGAACAGCATTCAGTTCTTTTGGTGTGCAGTGCACCTCCTCATAAGTCACACTTGGAACCTCCCCCTTGGGCATCTGTTGGGACTTTTGTATAGTTATAAGACTGGAAGAAAGGAGGGGAGACCAGGTGTCATGAGAGGAAATAGCAGGGTCTTATAAGCCAAGTGCCTCAGGGCATTCCATTATAGTGTTATTCTGGTTTGCTAGTTTCCAGAATGCAACACACCAGAGATGTATTGGCTTTTAATAAAAGGGGATTTATTTTGTTGGTTCTTCAGAGGAAAGGCAGCTAGTTTTCCGCTGAGGTTCTTTCTTATGTGGAAGGCACAAGATGGTCTCTGCTGGTCTTCTCTCCAGGCCCCTGGGTTCCAACAACTTTCCCCGGGGTGACTTCTTTCTGCATCTCCAAAGGCCTGGGCTGAGCTGCTAGTGCTGAGATGAGGAAAGCTGAGCTGCTTAGGCTGTGCTACATTGTGTTCTCTCCTTTAAGCACCAGCCAATTAAGTCAAAAGTCACTCATTGCAGCAGGCATGCCTCCTAGCTGACTGCAGATGTAATTTGCAACAGATGAGGTTCACATACTGTTGGCTTATGTCCGCAGCAACAAGATTAGGTATGCTCACCTGGCCAAGTTGACAACTGAATCTAACAAACACAAGTGTCATCCAATGAAACAGGGTTAATATCTTCAACTGAGATTGGGAAGTCTGATTCCTCAGAACAGAACACAATTTTCCCCAGGTTTCAATGTCCCCCCAACATCATCATCACATAAATGTCACAATGCCAATTTTCAGGATCCCATTCCTTCCCAATGGATGCCCACACTTTCACAGCAGACACCATGCATACTGCATTGTAATTCAGCGATTCATAAGATGAGGATAGGCCAACAGGTTTCAGAAATCTCAATCTGCAACTACAAATACTGAGTTTCCTTCAGGACAGACATAGAAGCTTTCATGTCCCTCAAGGGGCACTTGAGTTGTGAATTGAAGCCCTGGGTTCAATCTTCTTCTCTAATGATTGTGCAAACCCCAGAAAACACACATATATATACACTCATGGAAACACTCCCAGAGGCACATAGAACACACATGAGGACAGACACAGAAACACAGACATAAATGCCCAAAAACAGACACAGACATAAACACGCACAAAATAGACACACGAGCACATACACACACACACAATCACGCAAACACAGAATGCACAAAAACACAAAGACACACAGAAAGATAGGCACTCGTATACTCAGACGCACAAACACAGAGACACAGGTACATGCACTACAAAATGGTGTCCTGGTGCCCTGTTAACACCACGTTCTTCTCACCTCCACAAAAACTGAGTAATCCACGAGTGAGTATAGTGCAAGCTGACAACATTGTATTATTTCCACAAAATATTTAGGAATGGTACCCAGAAATTCCAGCTGGAAAGGCTCCTTGCATATGAAAACCAGGGGCTTTCTTTTGATATGACAATTTTCTGCCCTGCATTTAAAGAAACATAAAAAACTACTCTACAAGGAAAGAGAGAGAGAATGCCATGTCCTGATTGAAAATACTAAACAAAATTTCAAATCACCCCTGTTTTCCTTGGTTCTGGTAGCTTTCCAACATTGGGAATATGCCCTGATATCCACAGAAACTAATAAAAGAGC
The DNA here is from genome assembly GCF_023851605.1 of Tamandua tetradactyla. NCBI lineage: Eukaryota > Metazoa > Chordata > Mammalia > Pilosa > Myrmecophagidae > Tamandua > Tamandua tetradactyla. Next base: position 93,358,376 of record NC_135337.1, on the reverse strand, counting down.
AAAAATGAGTCTAACCAAAATAAAAGTCGTGGTGTTTTCACAGGGTCAAAAACACCATACAGATGGAAAACCCAAGAATAAAATGAGCAAAGAGAACAAACGAACATTTCACAAAAGAAATTATAGTAAGTAGCACACTTTCTAGGAATCTTAAATGTGAAGTGGCAGAAGACCTGTAAATGATATTGAATGCAAAAAAAATCTTGCATTGAGATGAAACTGATTTTGAAGCTCAGATCTACCATATCTTACTGTTGAAATCTGATCAGGGCCAACTCCTTTGAAATCTTAATAAAGCTCCTCTATAGGGGTGGATTGTGTAGGCATCCTCCTGAGATGGTTAAGATTTTAAATCAATATCTGCAAAAAGCTTAGATGGTTCCTTCCTGGCAGTGAATGAATGGTTTTTCAGGTGATGAGATGAGCTCATGTTATTCTACAACTCAGATGCTTATTCTTTCTAAGTTACCAATTCTACCTCCTTAGGAAAGCAATCACATATGTGCCTTCTAGGTTACAGAGGACAAAGTTGCCCTGTGCTCAAATGATAAAGGAGAACACTTTCACGTGATGGGAGGAGGTGATGGTAATTTACAAAAAGAGCTATCTGCAAAAGACAGAAGGTGTAATAAGGAAAAGAGAGATGCAAAACCAAAGGGGAATGCATATAAAATACTAATTATTATTAATTCAATAGAAGAATTTCTTATTTAAAAGGCAACATGAGAAACACAAAATGTAAAACTGGCAGATGGATTTCACCTCAAAAATGTATACAACTTCACGAAAAGGATTTGACAATTTTCACACTGTATCCCTAAATACATCCACACATACAAAAGAGAGCAAAAAGGCAAACAGCTAGGTAGTTAAAAAGAAAGAAAGAAGGAAAGAAAACCTACAGTTTTATGTGGAAAGGTTTCAATCAAAACAGTTAAAACACTCAGGTGCCAGTATACAGAGCAAGACTTGAACAAACAATTGGCTGAAATGGAAAAATTAAATAGCTAATGAAATCACATTAATTTAACTTTGCCAATAAAGGAATAATTTCCAAGTAAAATTTGTACTATACCAACTTAAAACTACTAAGGAAAAGTTACCTTTCCTCATGTGATATCCACGTGGGAATGTTTGTCTCTTGAAATGTTGTTACAAGGTAAAATCTACCTCCATTGAACGTGAGCTCTGCCATCAGTACAAAAGCACTCTCAAACATATTTCTCTGAAGTAAAAGCCCTCACTTCACTACCCATTCCTCCTTTGCTAATGTCACTTTTTTCCTTGCTCCCATTTAAGACAAAGCTCCAAGGACAGATATTCTGCTTTTTCTGGAGACACTTTCTTCCTCTCATTCCCTCTGCTAATTGTACTTCCGTTTCTATCACTAACTGTCAACAGGAATTCCTGCATTGCTGAGTCCAATGGACAACTTTTTCACATGACAAATAAATACGTTGAATATCACACTAGCAGAAAAAAACACAATGACCTCTCAGCTCTAGGCTGGGCTGAACAAGCTCTCAGGTGACCTCAGGGAAAAGCTCTTGACTTCCATTTCCTGTAAAATTTTCTGAGGTTTCATACTCACCGAGATGCTCTCTCTGAGAAGAATGCATCCATGTGGAATTATAAATTCCTTCTTGGGAGGTGGTGATGGGAGTGAAGGTCTTTCTCCATCAAGACATCAGTGAGGAATCTGACATCCATCCCCTCACCAGGGCTGGGTCTCCAAAGGAAACAAGCATGCCCTGTCCAGCCCAGGGTTGCACAGGTTGAGAGACAGCAGCAGAGATCTTTATAGCTCTCCATAACTGCTCTTTAGGCACATTTCCTTGTTACTTCTACCCTGTGGGACACTGGGCTGTACAGAAAGGTAAATTTTCTTACTGATCCTCTGTTCCCAATAGCCCAGGTAGGAGTCAAGGGAATACCTTTTTTATTATTTCTCCTCCATGGACTCTCCTGACTTCCATAGATCTCACCTCAAGCAATTCACCCCATCCACTGACTTACAGTTTCTTCCAAAGTTGCAGCTGAGGGGCTGACCTAGACGAGGTCCTCAGATCTCCAAAGCACTGACATGGGGAGAAAACACAGCCCTTGTGGTCAAAATTGCCTTTCTCCTCTTTACTGAAGTGGAGCACGGTATTCATTTACGTAAAACCATGGGTCCCACACTCTTGGCTTGATGACGTCTTACCAAAACAATTATGAAGGCAATGCTCATAACAAAAATTACCACCTGTCATTTTAGCTCAATTTATAATGTACTTTCTCCTTTTAAGACATATTTAGACATTCTTATGTGCCATTACTTGAGCTTTGCACCGTGTATGGATTGTCTCATGTTTTTCCCCCGTATATCCTTCTGTGGTGCTCAATTTATTTGTTAATAGATTTATTAATATTTCTATAAATTTAGTATTAAACAAGAAATTTTAAACTTTCTACATATTTTAACGTTTTACAATTCAAAATTTGCATATTAGCCATAATCACATGTCCATTTCACTAGCGATGTGTACATTCACAACACGTTGATACAATAAACACTGCTTGACCTGTTTCTTCACCTCACACTGTTACTCTACTCAGGAAGCAATATCACCTCCTCAGCTTAATCCCTAGTAATGTTATCCATGCTCCACCTCTCTGGATTTCATATAAGTGAGAACATAATATCTAGGTATGTTTGTGTCTGGCTTATTCTTTTCACATGATGTACTCAATGTAAATCCATGTTGTGACATGTATCAAAAGCTTAATCCTTTTTGCTGATGAATAATATTCCATTTAGTGTATAAATCACCTTGGGCAATAGACGTCCTTGGGGACTGGTGACGTTCTGCTTCTTGAATTGGGTTGTGGCTCCATGGGCTCTATCCAGTTTCTGAAATTCATTAAACCCATGATATGTCACCTTTTCGCTTATATATTATAGTAGAAAGAGGAGTTTTTTAACGTCTCACCTTGCACATCCTTTTTTACTGCATCCTTGAATTCCATTCTTCCTGAATAGGATATGGCTTTCATGTACATAAGTGCAGCAGCTACTCAAAAATAAAAGGGGACATTAGGGGTCCCTAACAGCTTTCCTGAGCTGCTGTACCATCCACGGACCTCCTAATCCTGGACTTGGAATGTACACATAAATAAACCCAACTTTTTTTATGCAACTGTTTTGCTTGGGTTTTCTGATACTGGAAACTGAATACCAGTCATAATTAGATTCAATGTTATTCATACATCTTAGAACTATCGTCACATTTCTGAATAAGAAATGAGCTGCAGGGGGATGGAAAAATAGCTAGATGTCACATGTATTTTGGAATAGTCATGCAATGTTATGGCACTTCATTCTTTGATGACTGCCACACATAAAGAAATGATTTGACGAATTAAAAGACTGCAAAATAGAACTATGAGGAGCTGTGTCTCTCTCTCTCTCTTGAAACGCTGCCTTGACTTCTCTGTTTCTCCCTGAAATAAAAATTTGCCTGAATTTCTTCACCTCATTTTTGCACAAAGTCTCCCAACAGTTTGTTTGATTTGAAGAGCTCAGAATGAGCCAAACCACTGTGTCTCTGTGAACTGTTTGTTTGGGACATTGAAGCCTGATGTGGGCATGGCAATTGTCAACTGTGTCTGTGCATAGAAGAAACCTGCCCATCTTTTTTCTGTCCACATAAAAAACAAATAGTCCTATCTTCAACGAGCAGCACATTCCATGATGTCCAAAAGGCTCAGCTCCCAATTTCTGCAAAAACCCCAGATTACTACTGTGTGAAACACCTGGAACCACCACAGCTATTCAGTGCTGATGACCAAATCACACTGTGTGTCAAATGTTTCCTCTCCCAAGAACACAAGTATCACATGGTGCATGGAATAGAAGAGGCTGTGGTGGATTATAGGAAGTCATTTCAGGAGATATTGAACACATTGAGGGAGAAACTGGAGGTGGCTAAAAGTATATTAGCTGA